>NC_133326.1:700849309-700891532 GCF_042186555.1 Aquarana catesbeiana
GGAGCAAGATCCCCCCCGGAGCTGTTTAATAAAATATTTTAAAAACCTGTGTTGTGTTTTATTATTTACACTTTTTCCCTAGGTGAATGGGTAGGGGTACCATGTACCCCATACTCATTCACATAGGGTGGGGGGGGCCGGGATCTGGGGGCCCTCTTATTATAGGGGGCTCCCGGATTCCGATAAGCCCCCCGCCCGCAGACCCCGACAACCAACGGCCAGGGTTGTCGGGAAGAGGCCCTTGTCCTCATCAACATGGGGACAAGGTGCTTTGTGGTGGGGGGGCACCGCAAGGCGCCCCCTCCCCCAAAGCACCCCCCATGTTGAGGGCATGCGGCCTGGTAAGGTTCAGGAGGGGGGGGGTGGGGCGCTCGCTCGTCCCCACCCCCTTTCCTGACCGGCCGGGCTGTGTGCTCGGATCGGGGTCTGGTATGGATTTTGGGGGGAACCCCACGCCGGTTTTTCGGCGTAGGGGGTTCCCCTTAAAGTTCCATACCAGACCTAAGGGCCTGGGATGCCTTCGACGGGGCTCGCAAGGTTTCAATCTCGCCAAAAAAAGCGGCGAGATTGAATTTCTTTTCTAGTCCCGTCGTACCCAAGTCACGTTCAAAATGAACGGACTTGTCCGTGTGTGGGAAAGTCCGTTCATTCTGAAAGTCCGGCAGAAGTCCGTCGGGAAGACCGGATTCCGGAAAGTCCGGCCGTGTGTAGGCAAGTCTGGCCGTTCAGAAAGTCCGGCGGTAGTCCGCCGGAAGTCTGGCGGCAAGTACATCGGACCTAGCTTTCCAGAAAGTCCGACCGTGTGTACGCCCCATTAAGGTTTCTCCATGGGACAGAACCAACCCTTAAGGTTTCTCCATGGGACAGAACCAACCCTTAAGGTTTCTCCATGGGACAGAACCAACCCTTAAGGTTTCTCCATGGGACAGAACCAACCCTTAAGGTTTCTCCATGGGACAGAACCAACCCTTAAGGTTTCTCCATGGGACAGAACCAACCCTTAAGGTTTCTCCATGGGACAGAACCAACCCTTAAGGTTTCTCCATGGGACAGAACCAACCCTTAAGGTTTCTCCATGGGACAGAACCAACCCTTAAGGTTTCTCCATGGGACAGAACCAACCCTTAAGGTTTCTCCATGGGACAGAACCAACCCTTAAGGTTTCTCCATGGGACAGAACCAACCCTTAAGGTTTCTCCATGGGACAGAACCAACCCTTAAGGTTTCTCCATGGGACAGAACCAACCCTTAAGGTTTCTCCATGGGACAGAACCAACCCTTAAGGTTTCTCCATGGGACAGAACCAACCCTTAAGGTTTCTCCATGGGACAGAACCAAAGCTTAATGTTTCTCCATGGGACAGAACCAAAGCTTAATGTTTCTCCATGGGACAGAACCAAAGCTTAAGGTTTCTCCATGGGACAGAACCAAAGCTTAATGTTTCTCCATGGGACAGAACCAAAGCTTAATGTTTCTCCATGGGACAGAACCAAAGCTTAATGTTTCTCCATGGGACAGAACCAAAGCTTAATGTTTCTCCATGGGACAGAACCAACCCTTAATGTTTCTCCATGGGACAGAACCAACCCTTAGACCCCATACACACTATTAGATTTTCTGCAGATTTTTGTCTTCAGATTTACCAAAACCATATAATATGGAGGTCAAACCATAAGAGTTTCAATTTGTATGCAATCAGACAGGCCCTTGCACTACATGGTTTTGGTAAATCTGAAGACAAAAATCTGCAGAAAATCCAATAGTGTGTATGGGGCCTTACTGTTCCTCTCCTGTACAGAACCAACCTTTATGTTTCTCCACGGGACAGAACCAACCCTTCCTGTCCCCCTCTATGGTACAGAACCAACCCCACTATCACTCTATGGTGCACAACCAACCCTTGAGGTTTCTCCATGGTACACAGACCCTTGAGGTTTCTCTACGGGACAGAACCAACCCTTCCCGCCCCCCCTCTATGGTGCACAACCAACCCTTGATGTTTCTCCATGGGACAGAACCAACCCTTACTGCCTCCTATAGGGTACAGAAACAACACTTAATGCTTCTCTATGGGATTGAACAAACCCCTATTGTTTCTCCCTGGGACAGAATCAACCCTTAGTGTTTCTCCAACTCTTACTGTCCCTGTACAGCAGAACCAACCCTAAGGCCTATTTTGTAGAAACAGCCATTAAAGTCTCCCAATGATGAAGAAGCAGCCCTCAAGTTTCTTTATGTTACAGAACTCCCCTTTACTGTCCCTCTATAGTACAGAACAAACCCTTATTGTACCCTCGATGGTATTAAACCAGCGTATACTGTCGCTCTATGAAAATTAACCAACCCTTACTGTCCATTCATTCAGTCTCTCATTGGTGAAGAATCAACCCTTTCTAGATCCTCCATGGTACAATATATACCCTTACTGCCCTTCCATGGTAAAGAACCAACCCACCATTCATAACATAAAAACAACCCTCGGAGTACATCCATGGTATAGGACTAACCTTAGCTGTTGCTCTATAGTATTCAACAGACCTTTACTGTCCATCCATGGAACAGAACCAAACCTCACCGTCCCTTCAGAATACAAACCTCTCCATAATACAAACCCAACCCTTCCTGATGCCTCATGGTACAGAAACAATTCTGTAAACCCTAAAAAATATAAAAACACAACTGTTCTTCCTCTAGGATACACAGCCAACCCTTACTGTCCCTTTCACGGCAGAAAACCAAACCCTTACAGTATATCCATGGTATAGAACCAATCTTTAATGTGTCTCTGTGGTATTGAACCAACCCTTACAGTCCCTCCACAGCTTCCAACCAAAACTGCACAGTAGTTAAACCACCAAAGCCCAACCTTCTGCCATTATTCAGAAGTAAACTTCACAGTCCATAAACAACCAATCGTATCTAACCACACTTCAGAGTCTGTGACCAATGTAAAGAAGGAGAGAAAACAATGGAGCTTTTGGATTACCATAGCTAATTTCTAGGTAAAAAAAACCATCCTAAAAACCGATTCTTCACCAGAAAATAATGAATAACAGCATTTGCATAACAGCTACTCACCGTATGGTGTGGTAAAGATTTTCTCTCTTCTATGTTAATCCATAGGGCAGCTGAGAGGACAAGGCTCTAGTATACTCTCCAAGCACATCCTGTAGAAGTGTCTGTTCACACAACTTTCTGTGGGAGTTTTATTCCCAGCACTGGCGTTCATGGTTTAAAGTGTGTGCTAAGTTGGCCACTTCACCTCTTAAAGGGTAAGTACACTCAAAAGTCTTGTTTCAGTTATAGGGGGGAAAGCTAGAAAGCAGAGTCGCCTACTGGCTCCTCCCATCTCTTGGGGACTCCAATGTGAAGATTATCACCTAGCATGCTCCATATCTACCTCTGAGAGTCACATTTATTTTTACAAGTGTATTTACAAAATATTTACAAATTCCTCTCACTGTAATCTCTAGAATATAAACAAAAATGTAAGAGAAGCAGAGGAGACCCCTTATGATAGCAAAGACAGATGTGCAGAAGTGGGAACACAAATGCATACCAAACGGGGTTTCTGATAGGTACATTATAGTGGTGCACCGAAGAAACCGAAAATGTAGGATGCATTTGGCCTAAACTGGAAATTGAAGTTTAAAAAAAAAAATAATATAAATTGTATTATAATTTGACTTTTTAAGTAATATCATGAATATGAGGAAGAAGGGGGGGGAGGGAGGAAGGAAGGAAGGAAAGAAGGGGAAGGAGGAAGAAGGGGGGGAGGGAGGAAGGAAGGAAGGAAAGAAGGGGAAGGAGGAAGAAGGGGAAGGAGGAAGAAGGAAGAAGGGGAGGGGGGGGGAAGGAGGAAGAAGGGGAGGGGGGGGAGGAGGAAGAAGGGGGGGGGGGGGGGAGGAGGAAGAAGGGGGGGGGGGGGAAGGAGGAAGAAGGGGGGGGGGGGGGGAAGGAGGAAGAAGGGGAGGGGGGGGGAAGGAGGAAGAAGGGGAGGGGGGGGGGGAAGGAGGAAGAAGGGGAGGGGGGGGGGGAAGGAGGAAGAAGGGGAGGGGGGGGGGGGGGGAAGGAGGAAGAAGGGGAGGGGGGGGGGGGGAAGGAGGAAGAAGGGGAGGGGGGGGGGGGGGAAGGAGGAAGAAGGGGAGGGGGGGGAAGGAGGAAGGAGGAAGAAGGGGAGGGGGGGGAAGGAGGAAGGAGGGGAGGAGGAAGGAGGGGAGGAGGAAGAATGGGAAGAAGGGGAGGGGGAGGAGGAAGAATGGGAAGAAGGGGAGGGGAGGGGGAGGAGGGAAGGAAGGAAAGAAAAAGGGAAGGAAGGAAGGAAGGAAGGAAGGAAGGAAGGAAGGAAGGAAGGAAGGAAGGAAGGAAGGAAGGAAGGAAGAAAGAAAGAAAGAAAGAAAGAAAGAAAGAAAGAAAGAAAGAAAGAAAGAAAGAAAGAAAGAAAAGAAAGAAAGAAAGAAAGAAAGAAAGAAAGAAAAGGAAGGGAAGGAAAGAAAAAGGGGAGGGGGAGAAAAAAAGGGAGGGGAGAAAAAAAAAAGAAGGAAAAAGGGGAGGGGAGAAAAAAGGGGAGGGGAAGGAAGGAAGGAAGGAAAAAGGGGAGGGGAGAAAGAAGGGGAGGGGAGAAAGAAGGGGAGGGGAGAAAGAAGGGGAGGGGAGAAAGAAGGGGGGAGTGGAGGAAGGGGGAGGGGCACACTGCATACAGGAACAGAGCTGAGGCTGTTAATCACAGACTGTGTGCTGGGGCCAACTCCCCCATCACCATTTTTCTCTAGGCGTCAGGGAAAAACTTGTCAGAAGCGACTCATGAAGACAGCAGAGGAATCAGGCAGCAGACAGGAATGACAGGGGTTGATTTACTAAAACTGGAGAGAACAAAAATCTGGTGCAGCTGTGCATAGAAGCCAAACAGCTTCCATTTTTTTTTTTGTTTTTTTTTTTTACAAAGCTTAATTAAACAAGCTGAAGTTAGAAGCCGATAGGCTACCATACACAGCTGCACCAGATTTTGCACTCTCCAGATTTAGTAAATCAACCCCTCAGTGCTCTGGACTCAGACAAGTACACTCTATAAACGGGATATGCTTTGTTCATAATTCATGTCTGAGGTTTACAACCACTTTAAGTGCAACAGCAGCCAAAATATGTAGGGAAATATCCTCATGGTGGAGACAGCAAAAAAGTTGACAAAATGCATCAACACTTAGCTACTGTAAGAAGTTAGATCTGGGTCTCAGCTATGGTACACCTAGTGAAGTGTCTGTTTTCGGTGGACTGGTTCTTTAAACAAGGACACATCTCCCACTTTTCATCAAGCAAGTTGACCACAAATCCCCTCTTACAGCCGATAACCACACCGCAGCTGACACACAGATACTCGGTCAATGGGCCTCTCAACAAATAACATCACAATATCATCACTATTCAACCCCCGTTCCAGCTGAACTCAAGAGCCTCAATTTAGAAGTGCGTCATCCAAATGCTTACCATACTCGGGGTAATTATCGAGTCATTTCAACCATATTTCATACACAAAAAGGACAAGGCATTAAGGAAACACAACAATACCGGCTTTTCTGAAACTGGCCAATGCCTCAAACATATGCTGTTGGGAATCTCCCATCCTTATAGGGGCGGCAATCAGAATAGTTGTAATTCTTAGATTGTAAGCTCTAACGAGCAGGGCCCCCTAATTCCTCCTGTATTGAATTGTATTGTAATTGTACTGTCTGCCCTAATGTTAACTGTCGGCGCTATATAAATCCTGTATAATAATAATAATTGTCAGAAGAGCTGTCAATTGTATTGCCGGCTTATTGCTACCAATGTAACTGCCGTTAAACTGGAATCTTACTCTGAGTTTCAGACCTCGATTCCACTTGACCCCAAACCATCTCTTTTAGGTATATTAGAGAATTTTCAATTACTGGTCCCCACAAGAGAGGCCGTGGCCAGAGCTGTCTTTCCGGCAAGAAGGGTAATCCTTCGACACCGGAAGGGCCGCTGATTCTCCTTCACATAGGGAATGGGTACAATGTATGGGGGAAACCCTTAGATTAGAGGAATCTCTCTATCAGCACAGGGGACGCCCCCCGTAAATTCAATAAATTAGGGGGTCCCTGGCTGGATAAACCCAGGAATGACCCCGCTTGAACTGGTGATGGAAAAAAAGACTACTCGTTGGATAGGTTCTTTGGTTGTATATGCTCTATGAATGTAACTGTGCTGTCTACTGAAGGATACCAAAGGAAGGGTGGATACCTTTAAAACCTTTAGTGAAGGGATGATGTATAGCGAAGTCGGATTGTCGTTACCGACTCGAAATTTTTTTCCTCAGCACTTTTATCTGTATATGCTGTATCTACAAATGCTTATTTTATATGTGTGCGTATGTCTTGGCATAGTCTTGTCTGTATTACTTTTTGTTAGGAGTACCATTTCCTTAATAAAATTATTTCCGATTTAAAAAAAGAAAAAAAACTGGAATCTTATCGGTCGTCTTAAGCAGGACCTTACCCATAACAGTTCGATAATGACTAAAGTTCTTTAACGAAAGAACATACACTTCACATTAAAGTGGAGTTCCACCCTGAAATATTTTTTTTTCTATATTCAGACTCCTTTAAACCTATAAAGAAACATTTGGAGGAAATGTTTTTTTTCTTTTTATACTTACCAGAAACGCCCTGTTGCTATGTAGTCCCCCTAATCTGCCACTTCCTGGTCCGTGGCGCTCCTCGTCACTCCCTCCCTCTCGCCTGTGCTCCTGGGAAAGAGTCTGTGGGCAGTACTGTGATCAAAAATCGCGTTATTTCCCGACAGGAAATGACGCGATTTAGGGCGAATCACAGCGCCGAGATGTGTTCATCTATGTTGCCATAACAACGAGGCGGGACCTTCCTCCATCACCGCCCGTTGTTATAGCAACTTTAGAAAACAATCGGCGCTAGGGCTGCCGGTGAATCGCTCTTGCGCGAGATTGAGAGGTGCATGCTGGTTACCCAGCATGCACCTCTCCAAAGCTTTTCCAGGAAGAGGTATCGATGGGCTTCACATGCCCACAATCATGATGGCAACGGCCACAACAGGAGGGAGAAAATGGTGAGTATGAAATTTTTATTTTTGCAACATTCAAAATGAACCGTGTATACTCGTTTTTTTTAATTATTCATAATGCTAGGATCAATTAAAAAATAAAAAACATTTTGGCCGGAACTCCGCTTTAATAATTATGCTGCTAAAATGAGTGCGCGCTTTAACCACTTCCGGACCACCCACCGTGGATTTTCCTCCCTACTTTGATAGCTGCCATAACCCCGGTATTTTCTTAATCGGCGGGCAGACCGCTTTATGATAAAAGTGGTCTCCGTGGTGGATTCGCCGGGAGATCCCTTTCATCGGCGTGACAGGAGAGGTTCCCACCGCCACCGCATCCCGGATTAGTCGGTATCGGCGGAGACTATGCGATTCTTTCCTCTGATGGACAGGAAGTCGAGTGAGGGAATGATGACCCCCACTCGACTCTATGCCATTGGATGACGGGAGCGACGTCAAACGTCACTTCCACCCAACGGCCTTAAAGGGACAGTTTATTTTATTTTTTAATTGCTTTTAAGTGTAAAATATGAGATCTGAGGTCTTTTTGACCCCAGATCTCACATTAAAGAGGTCCTGTCATGCTTTTTTTTTTATTACAATGGATGTTTACATTCCTTGTAATAGGAAAAAAAAGTTACCCAAAAGTTTTTTTAAAGGGACAGTGTAAAATAAAATGTATAAAATCCATTAAGAACCTTCTGCCTTTACAACTTCTTTAAGTGGCTAAACTGCCTCCAGCATTGCTTCTGTTTCTGATTGCTGGAGGGCGCCATGTTTTGTTGAAGCCCAGAGAAGTCACTTCCTTATTGGAAACTCTCCCCCTCTCTTTCGTTTCAAAAACTATGTCACTTTCTTCAATTTTAATATATACATTTCCAGCCTTGATTATAAGTCTTGGCTCATCAAGAGAGGAAGGCTGACAGAAGCTTTACAGAGCTAAAGTTCACAATCTGAGGATGAGGGAGAAAGGAGAGAGAATCAGAGAGATAAGATGAGCTAAGACACTATCCTTGTAAGTTTAACTCTTTTGCGTCTCCCCGGCAGCAGAGTTTGTCCTGTTACCTCTCCTGCTTTTCGTTTCTCCCTCCCTAAACTGTGATCCTTCTGCACAGTCTGTGCCATTACTGTTTTTCCCCCTTCAGCAACAGTAAATCTTTAGACTGTCTGCTGATCGGCCTCTAGTGGATGATCTTAGGTACAGTGTCAAGAATGGAGAGCAACCGAGCATGTGCATTACTGGATTTTACACAGTATAGGTACTTATTTTTAATCTTTTATATAGCTATATTCAGGGCTCAACTGGCTGGACATTTCAGCTGGGCACGTTCCTATGCCGGAGTGTACGGCTTGCCATTAGCTGGAAGCTTTAGCTGGGCGGGTTCTTATGCCGGAGAGCATGCGATGCACGAAGGCTACAGAATTTCATGGATTGACAGCTGTGGACAATTATTACAGAGCGTGGACACTTCATGGCAATCTTTACTGGAGGTGCTTATTTCTGCTATTAGGGGGGAGGATTGGGGGGCAGGGCTTTCTTACTGGCACACCTGAGAGATGCCTAGGTGCATGGGGGGGGTGCCCATGATCAGGTCTGTGTCGAGACCCCCCCGCGCGCAACACCGAGGGCACCCCCGAGACCCCCCCCGCGCGCAACACCGAGGGCACCCCCGAGACCCCCCGCGCGCAACACCGAGGACACCCCCGAGACCCCCCGCGCGCAACACCGAGGGCACCCCCCCGCGTGCAACACCGAGGGCATCCCCCCGCGTGCAACACCGAGGGCACCCCCCCGCGTGCAACACCGAGGGCACCCCCCCCCGCGTGCAACACCGAGGGCACCCCCCCCCGCGTGCAACACCGAGGGCACCCCCCCCGCGTGCAACACCGAGGGCACCCCCCCCGCGTGCAACACCGAGGGCACCCCCCCGCGTGCAACACCGAGGGCACCCCCCCGCGTGCAACACCGAGGGCACCCCCCCCGCGTGCAACACGAGGGCACCCCCCCCGCGTGCAACACCGAGGGCACCCCCCCGCGTGCAACACCGAGGGCACCCCCCCCGCGTGCAACACCGAGGGCACCCCCCCCCGTGCAACACCGAGGGCACCCCCCCGTGCAACACCGAGGGCAACACCGAGGGCACCCCCCCCGTGCAACACCGAGGGCACCCCCCCCGTGCAACACCGAGGGCAACACCGAGAGCAACACCGAGAGCAACACCGAGAGCAACACCGAGAGCAACACCGAGGGCAACACCGAGGGCAACACCGAGGGCACCCCCCCCCCCCCCCCCCCGAGACCCTGCATGATCCTGCACTCTCTAGCTTTAGTAAATCAGCCCCTATATGTAGTAAGGAGGTCTGACGCTACATTTACTACAGAGGTATGAGACACTACATGTAACAGAGGTATGCAGCACTATATGTGATACAGAAGCAGGAAGCACTGTGTGTAAGATAGGAATGAGGCATTACATATTCTAGAAAGAGAAGAACTGCAAACGACAGAGGATGAGCTACTGAGAAAGGTATGAATAATACAATGATCAAGAACTTGGGACGCTCTAGATGAGGCAAGTCATTTCCCATATAGATCTACAAATAAATATGACACTCAGCTTCTCAAGCACTCCCATTAGACCCTAGGAATAAAAGGTCACAGCATCTTCTAAACACAAAACACCCACTATCACCTGGAAACATGACTTAACACAAACTAAGTGCAACCAAAACTTCTCTAACCAACCATCTCCAAGCCATACCATTCCCCTAATAACCCTCTTCACTACCACGTGCCAACTTCCACCCCAGTATCCTCCAACAGTCCGGCGACCGGCACAGTTCTGTCCTGAGTTCTGTAACCGGCATTTTTTCACTTTTCAGTGCTGTAATAGTTTGACTGACAATGACTGTCATAACACGCTACACAAAATGCTTAATATATATATATATAAACAAAATTAACTTACCTTTTGCTATAAAAATGTATCAGATATTCTCTCTTCATAAATTGTCAACGATTATTTTTTTGCTCCACCTTACATCACATTCACAAGTAACATGAGGTTTGACACTTTTCATTGCCCTAAACATAAATGGTGCTAAAACACATACGTGCTATGTATTTATTTCCTGCGCACACGGGACGTGAACTATAGAGAGTCTGCGCACACGGGAAGTAAACTATAGAAAGATGGCGCACACAGGAAGTGAACTATAGAAAAAGAGCCTGCGCACACAGGAAGTGAACTATAGAGAAAGACTGTGCACACGGAAAGTGAACTACAGAAAGATGGAGCACACAGGAAGTGAACTATAGAAAAAGAGCCTGTGCACACAGGAAGTGTATTATAGAAAAAGACTGCGCACATTAGGGAATGTTAGATGAACTAGCAGATTTAAATACACTAACAAACTCAAACCAGCTCACACAGTGGTTTTTTTTTTTTTTTGGGGATAACGGTCTTACACAAATAAAAGCTGATCATTGTATGCACCCCTGTAAGTGGTAAATGTTTTTTCTCATCTTTGTAACTGATACATTTTCTGGAGGGCTTGTTTTTTTTTAATCAAAACACTTTACTGGCTGGATCACCAGATCAAAACAGAAGAAAGCAAACCTAAAAAAAAAAAAAAAAAAGATACTAATCCCGAGATATAATAAATGTTTGCTTTTGGGTTTAATACCAATTTAGGGTGGCAACATTTGTATGGGCACCAAAAATGATGCAGCCATAATGGTCGCAGTTTATTAACCAACACCCAAATATATCATTCAGTGCGTGTCTAGCGATCCTCTGGTAGAAGATCAGAAGAGATATTCCAGCTTCACTGACTGATTGATCCAACACTGCGCTGTCACTATGTTTTCAACAAATATATAAGCATATGCAAGTCTAATAATATAATAATCCTATTCTGGGGAGCGTTCAGATGCTGCATGCCGGCAATTCCCCAACAGTGAGGCACGCTAACCAATCTAGCAAAGGGACAAAGGCTTTTTACTGAAAGCGCTTTTCTTTTTCTTCTTTTGTTTTTTTTTCTTTATTATTTGTTTTAGCCAGTGATGTGACACGCCTCAGGTGATACACAGAGTTGAAACAAATACTCCTACATAAGTTGTACCTGTTTATCTGCGGTCTTCTATTCTCTACAACTATTCAAAGGGCATAATTTTTAAAGCTTGTCTGAGCTGTCAGAAAAAAAAAAAAAGGGGGGTGGGGGGTTCGGGAGCTAAAGTTACACTCTGCAAAGCTCAGTGAGAAGAGCTCTTAGAGCAGATTGGAGGGGAGGGGAGGGACACCCCCCTTTCACACAGCACACCAGAATCCACAGTCGAGGCGGTCAATCACAAGCTGTATGCTGGAGGTCCCTCCCCTGTCACCTTTTATCTCTTGGTGTCAGGAAAACTGGTCAGACGTGACTGTTGCGGATAGAGGAATGAAGGAGCAGACAAAAATGACACTTCGTGCTCTGGATTTAGACAAGTACACTATAGAGATATTGCTTTGTTCATATTTCATGTCTGAGGTTTACAGACACTTTAAAATGGTAGTAAGCCAATGTTATGATTTTGTACCTACAGGCAGGCCTATAATAAGGCTTACCTGTAGGTACAGTGAATATCTCCTAAACTTGTGGTTTTCAGGAGATAGTCACACTGGATGCACTCTGAAGGTTCAGCATACCGTGTGGGACCTTCAGAGCCTGGGCCACAGTTGAGTGATGTCACGTGGGAGTGACATCATTCTTGGCCGTCTCTTAGCAACTTAAAGTTTCAGCTCCCTCCATAAATTTTCTATTGGGTTAAGGTCTGGAGACTGACTAGGCCACTCCATGACAATGTGCTTCTTCTTGAGCCACTCCTTTGGTGCCTTGGTGGAACATTTTGGGTCATTGTCATGCTGGAAGACCCATCCACGACCCATCTTCTGTGTTCTGGCTGAGGGAAGAAGGTTCTCATCCAAGAACATACAATAAATGGTCCTGTCCATTGGACCATCAATGCGGCAAAGTCGGTCTGTACCTTCAGCAGAGAAACGGCCCCAAATCATCATGTTCCCACCTCCATGTTTGGCTGTAGGGATGGTGTCCTTAGGGTCAGTCAGCATTTTTCTTCCTCCAAATACGGCGAGTCAAGTTAATGCCAAAGAGCTGAATTTTGGTCTCACCTGACCACAGCACTTTCACCTGACCACAGCACTTTCTCCCAATCCTTCTCTGAATCATTTAGATGTTCATTGGCATGACTGTACATGTGCCTTCTTGAGAAGGGGGACTCGTCGTGTTTGGAGGAAGAAAAATGCTGATTCTAAATGATTCAGAGAAGGATTGGGAGAAAAGCCTCGTACACACGATCAGATTTTCCGCAGACAAAGCGTCAGACTTTTGTCCAAATGGCGTTGGCCAGGAACTTGTCTTGGCCAAGAAACACGAACATAGTGAAGTACTATGTGGTTTTTCATCTCTTTATTGCCACCCTTTGGGCACCTTCTGCTAATATGTTTGGTGAGTACTGATTCCGAGCATGCGTGTTTGTACTTACATACATGGATTCCTGCTGAACAGGCCGCTATTCAATCCATCTATGGGCTGGCTGATTGTATCCAAGACGATCCCATCAATCGACATAGGTACAACCAGCCTGTTGGATTTCTTGCAAGCGATTACTGCCGGAATCATTGTGTTGCTGTCCAGGAAGGCTCCCCACACCCCAGGCGGCAGAATACAATAGCACTTCGGGAGGCATTGCCTCCAACAACACTGACTGACAACAGTTACTTTCACTGGGACATTGTATTCTGACACTGGAACTCTTCGCTGTCAGAATACACTGATCAGCAGCTGCAGCTACCGATCGCAAAGTTTTCCAACATTCCCGCTCAACGGAACCTTGACCTTAACCAAACGAGTTCCATGGAGCAGGGACGGCTACACATTGTTCAAAATTTGGCCATTTAATTCTGAACAGATCTAATTTAGATCCATCGATGGCCAGCTTAGGAAAGGATTTCAATGACTTTAGAGAAGTTTGTTCACTTTTCTAGAATGCGAAGTAAAGGGAAAAACTTCCCAATGGACCAGCATAGGGAAAAAAAAAAAAAAAAACATGGAACTGAGTGGGGTATCAGCAGGGCTGGGGGTAATACTGAGCTGGGGATCTGCTGGACGGGGGGGAACCAAGGACTCGGGGGGGGATCTGCTCGACGGGGGAACCAAGGACTCGGGGGGGGATCTGCTCGACGGGGGAACCAAGGACTCGGGGGGGGATCTGCTCGACGGGGGAACCAAGGAGCGGGGGGGGATCTGCTCGACGGGGGAACCAAGGAGCGGGGGGGGTCTGCTCAAAGGGGGAAACAAGGAGCGGGGGGGGGGATCTGCTCGACGGGGGAACCAAGGAGCGGGGGGGGATCTGCTCGACGGGGGAACCAAGGAGCGGGGGGGGATCTGCTCGACGGGGGAACCAAGGAGCCGGGGGGGGGGGGGGGGATTGGTCGACGGGGGAACCAAGGAGCCGGGGGGGGGTGGTCGACGGGGGAACCAAGGAGCCGGGGGGGGGGGAATCTGCTCGACGGGGGAACCAAGGAGCCGGGGGGGGGGGGAATCTGCTCGACGGGGGAACCAAGGAGCCGGGGGGGGGGGGGAATCTGCTCGACGGGGGAACCAAGGAGCCGGGGGGGGGGGGGAATCTGCTCGACGGGGGAACCAAGGAGCCGGGGGGGGGGGGAATCTGCTCGAAGGGGGAACCAAGGAGCCGGGGGATCTGCTCGAAGGGGGAACCAAGGAGCCGGGGGATCTGCTCGAAGGGGGAACCAAGGAGCCGGGGGATCTGCTCGAAGGGGGAACCAAGGAGCCGGGGGATCTGCTCGAAGGGGGAACCAAGGAGCCGGGGGATCTGCTCGAAGGGGGAACCAAGGAGCCGGGGGATCTGCTCGAAGGGGGAACCAAGGAGCCGGGGGATCTGCTCGAAGGGGGAACCAAGGAGCCGGGGGATCTGCTCGAAGGGGGAACCAAGGAGCCGGGGGATCTGCTCGAAGGGGGAACCAAGGAGCCGGGGGATCTGCTCGAAGGGGGAACCAAGGAGCCGGGGGATCTGCTCGAAGGGGGAACCAAGGAGCCGGGGGATCTGCTCGAAGGGGGAACCAAGGAGCCGGGGGATCTGCTCGAAGGGGGAACCAAGGAGCCGGGGGATCTGCTCGAAGGGGGAACCAAGGAGCCGGGGGATCTGCTCGAAGGGGGAACCAAGGAGCCGGGGGATCTGCTCGAAGGGGGAACCAAGGAGCCGGGGGATCTGCTCGAAGGGGGAACCAAGGAGCCGGGGGATCTGCTCGAAGGGGGAACCAAGGAGCCGGGGGATCTGCTCGAAGGGGGAACCAAGGAGCCGGGGGATCTGCTCGAAGGGGGAACCAAGGAGCCGGGGGATCTGCTCGAAGGGGGAACCAAGGAGCCGGGGGATCTGCTCGAAGGGGGAACCAAGGAGCCGGGGGATCTGCTCGACGGGGGAACCAAGGAGCCGGGGGATCTGCTCGACGGGGGAACCAAGGAGCCGGGGGATCTGCTCGACGGGGGAACCAAGGAGCCGGGGGGGGGGGGGGGGGGATCTGCTCGACGGGGGAACCAAGGAGCCGGGGGGGGGGATCTGCTCGACGGGGGAACCAAGGAGCCGGGGGGGGGGGAAATCTGCTCGACGGGGGAACCAAGGAGCCGGGGGATCTGTTGAGAAACCAGAGTAAGTATTTTCAGTCCAGGTGAGGAACCTGTACAACTTTGCAAGCCTGAAGAGAAGGCCTGGGTTCCTACTCTATTCAAATCAACGTTTGTATCATGAGTGATACTTTAAGCAAGTCACCTGAGAATCCACCTCAAAAATCGGAGTCTAGAGCAGTACGTGTTGTTGGGATCATACACAAGCTTGCAGTAAATGGACAATCAGGCACTGTCAAATTGTTTGCACCATGCCCCCCGCCAACCGTCGCTGCCAGCGCTGGCCTCCCGTATGGCATTTCTAAGACAAGTGACATCTAAGCCACCTCTTGAATTCATTTTAGTTTTCGCTGATGATGAATACAGTAGGGTAAGGCCTGACAAGACGGGAGAACTCGGAGCGTACGGTCTGAGAAACGCTCCTCTACGCAACTCCGATGCAGCTGGAGGAAGACTGTATATGATCAGCAGACGGTGTAACAGGATTTACCACTATAAGAGGCTAAGATCATTTCACGTCTGTCTGTCTAACTATAAATTACCACGCAATGAGCCCGCCACCACCCCTCCCCCTTCCAATTCTCTTTCATTGACAGGAGGTCCAACACAATCACTTAAGAAGATCGGATTAATATGGGGGGGGGGGGGGGGGGAACAATGAGACGCAAGAGGAGAGGGGGGGGGGTGGGGGGGGATGACAACTCACCTTACACCCTGCAACCATTTCATCCTGCATACAGATGACATATATATATCAAATCATCCAAATGTAACTCTACACTGGAAAAACACTCAACGTTCCACTGACCTCCGACTCCCTACACTGGCAGAGGGACACGGACTGAGAAGTGATAGGAGTCTGTTCTCCTCCTGCAGGGTGACACATATAGAAGGGGATATGAGTCTGTTCTTCTCCTGCAGGATGACACATATAGAAGGGGATAGGAGTCTGTTCTTCTCCTGCAGGATGACACATATAGAAGGAGATATGAGTCTGTTCTCCTCCTGCAGGGTGACACATATAGAAGGAGATATGAGTCTGTTCTCCTCCTGCAGGGTGACACATATAGAAGGAGATATGAGTCTGTTCTCCTCCTGCAGGGTGACACATATAGAAGGAGATAGGAGTCTGTTCTCCTCCTGCAGGGTGACACATATAGAAGGAGATAGGAGTCTGTCCTCCTCCTGCAGGGTGACACATATAGAAGGGGATAGGAGTCTGTTCTCCTCCTGCAGGGTGACACATATAGAAGGGGATATGAGTCTGTTCTCCTCCTGCAAGGTGACACATATATAGAAGGAGATAGGAGTCTGTTCTCCTCCTGCAGGGCGATACATATAGAAGGAGATAGGAGTCTGTTCTCCTCCTGCAGGGTGACACATATAGAAGGAGATACGAGTCCGTTCTCCTCCTGCAAGGTGACACATATGGAAAGGGATAGGAGCTCGTCCCTCCCCTTGCAGGGCGATTCCAGCACCTCAATAGTTAACATCCCTTGGTCTCTGACAGAGGACACTGAGGACTTTCTATAAACAGTCTCGGAGTTGTCACCCCCCTGGGACGTCCCCCCCCCTTCTCTTTCGCGTCACCGTAAGTTAAAGCCAGCTGCTTTCTAGAGAGCGGGCTGTTCTGTGCCCATGTCACGCTGCGCTGGGAATGGTAAGCATGCCACCAGCGTCACTGTGTCCTTCCACAGCTAGGAAAATAGTCCTGGGTGGGATTCAGGTTGCTACCGGGCGCTGAAAGATGAAGGACGAAAATAGAAATGGAGGATCCTGCCACCCCTCGCAGCCTGGCGCCTCTAGACCTGGCATGGGAGGGCGACCTGGCATTCAGAGGGGGGGGGAACGGGGGAGAGTAGGGGGGTTGGGGAGGCGGTGAGGATCTCACTATACCCCCTTTCCTAGGTCTCCTCTTCAGGAGAGGACAGACAGAGCGATGCTGTAATGGGGGTATGTATCTACCGGGCGTCTTAGTTCTGTTTCTATCCGCTTCTAACCCTTTTCATCCTGAAAGCCAGTAGGAGACGGCAGCTCTGTATGAACACCCGTCCTGAGCTTATTACTCCTTTCCTGTCTTAAAGTGGGACTCTGAGCCAACAACAAAAGGAAATGATGTTTGAGACATTATACTCAACAGTCCGATCACGTACATACATTTTTAAATACTGTATCCTTAACTACTTCAATACCGGGCACTTACACACCCCCCCCCGCTGCCCAGGCCAATTTTCAGCGCTGTTGCTGTTTAAATGACAATTGCGCGGTCATGCTACACGGTACAAGAGCTTTCTTTTGGCGGTATTTGATCACCTCTGCGGTTTTTATTTTTTGCTTAACAAATAAAAAAAGGCCTACAATAAAAAAAAAAAAAAAAAAAAAAAACGTTCTTTTGTTTCTGTTATAAAATTTTGTAAATAAGTTTTCTCCTTCACTGATGGGCACTGATAAGGTGGCATCAATGAGGTGGCACTCATGGGTGGCACTGATAGATGGCATTGATAGGCATTACTGATGGCACTGGCAGGCATTGGAGATGGGCAGTGATTGGCAGCTGCCTGGGCACTGATTGGCATTTCCCTGGTGGTCTAGGTTGGCAATCCCTGGTGGTCCTGGGTGGGCATCCGAGGGGGGGCTGCGCTGATAAACAATCAGCAGACCCCTGTCAGGAGAGCAGCCGATCAGCTCTCCTCTACTCATGTCTGTCAGACGAGAGTGAGGAAAAGCCGATCAACGGCTCTTCCTATTTACATCATGATTGGACATGGCTGATCACGTGGTAAAGAGCCTCCGTCAGAGGCTCTTTATGAGATTGGTGTAGCGGAGTGTAAGACTGACCCACCGCACCACCGATCGCTGCGATGTGCGCCCCCACGGGCGCACAAGAGTGGTCGTTCTGGAGGGCCATCATATGACGTCCACCCAAAATGAGAGCCACACCGCAAAAGTCCATTCAAATACTATCTAAGCTTAAACCTGCAACCACCCCCATTTTAAGCCCTATACTAACTACCCTGCATAAAAGGAAGAGGTCTATAACTATATATATATATATATATTTTTTTTTTTTTTTTTCTCCTATAAAAATAACAAACATGTTATACTTACCTGCTCTGTTGTAGTGGATTTGTACAGAGCAGCCCAGATCCTCCTCTTCTCGGGTCCCTCTTTAGTGCTCCTGGACCCTCCCCTCCTGTTTAGTGCCCCCACAGCAAGCTATGGGGGCACCCGAGGCAAGTCACAGCTCCCCGTGTCCATTCAGACATGGAGACCCCCCCGACCCAGCCTCCTCTCTCCCGGTTAGCTAGCTGACTTTGATTGACAGCAGCGTGAGCCAATGGCGCCACTGCTGTCTCACTGCTGGCCAATCAGGAATGAGAATCTAGGAAGGCTGAGACATTTGTGGACATCGCTGGACACTCTGCCGCTCCGGTCCGGTCACGTGATCGGCTCCCAGCAGTGGCTTCAGCATAGGAGAGGAACCTCAGGTAAGTATTAGGGGGGCTGCTGCACACAGAAGGCTTTTTATCTTGATGCATGGAATGCATTAAGTTAAAAAAAAAAAACCTTCTGACTTTACAACCCCTTTAATGGCATCCCAGTCTTAGTCTGTAGGGTTCACTATTGAGTTGGCCCTCCCTTTGCAGCTATAACAGCTTCAACTCTTCTGGGAAGGCTGTCCACAAAGTTTAGGAGTGTGTCTATGGGAATGTTTGCCCATTCTTCCAGAAGCGCATTTGTGAGGTCAGGAACTGATGTTGGACGAGAAGGTCTGGCTCGCAGTCTCCACTCTAATTCATCCCAAAGGTGTTCTATCGGGGTTGAGGTCAGGACTCTGTGCAGGCCAGTCAAGTTCCTCCACCCCAAACCTGCACATCCATGTCTTTATGGACCTTGCTTTGTGCACTGGTGCGCATTCATGTTGGAACAGGAAGGGGACATCCCCAAACTATTCCCACTAAGTTGGGAGCATGAAATTGTCCAAAATGTCCTGGTATGCTGACACCTTAAGAGTTCCCTTCACTGGAACTAAGGGGCCAAGCCCAACTCCTGAAGAACAACCCCCACACCATAATCCCCCTCCACTAAATGATTTGGACCAGTGCACAAACCAACGGTTGATCAAACATATTTTCAGTAAAAAAAAAACAAAAAACGAATTGCACACAAATATACAGTAAGTCCCCAACAAACAAGTACCGTTCCGGGAGCAAGCTCATAATAACCTAGATACCCAACCTACACAATTGGCCCAATAAATCACCAAATAGGTTTATAACACACTTCACACAAATACATGAAAAGAAAAAAAAAAAAAAAAAAGGGAAATAGATACAGTACTGTATACAGTCAAGTACACAGAACCACAACCAGCAGAAATTTGAACCAACGCACATTTGTATCTTTGAAAGTTTGCAACTTGAAGGTTCGTATGTAGGGGACTAAATGCAATCCAAGTTTTTGGTAAAACATAAAAGATGGAGTTGTGTTGAGTAGATAGATACACAATATGTCAAGCCTTAAAACTGCACGTTTTCATATGCATGTGTACTCAACACATGTATTTATGTCTACATGGGAGGCTTTTAAAAAATTCTATTTTTTTTTTTTTAATTACCTTTCGTTGAACTTTATTGTTATTACAAGGGGGCTTAGAAGCCTCCTAGGTGATAGCATAGTGCTGGTGACCAGTTCTCTTTAGGGCCCTCATGTAATGTACACTGCTGCTGGTAAACAGACGTTCAGAGGCAGTTGGATGCTTTTTTCAGCTGCCCCTGAACTCATCCAATGTTATCTTAGGCTTCATGCACACGAGACGCCGGTGCAAACTCTGCTGAACACGTTTTTTAAAATCTGAAACCGGCGTTTAGAAATGCCCGTTTTGCCACGTTTTAGCGCATTTGCGTCTAGAAGCGTCTACAGAGCAGAGAATGACATTTTGTGACCCAAATTTGGGGCCCACTTGGTGCTAGGAACCCCAAGTTTGGTGTGCTAACACAGTGGAACTAGCACTACAACATATCCAAATTTGGGGTTCCTAGCACCAAGTGTCCTAGAGATACGGGGCCCCAAATTCGGGTCGCAAAATGTCAAGCACTTCTGCAGCAGAGAATTACATTTTCCGACCTGACTTTGGGGCCCCATATCTCGGGGCCACTTGGTGCTAGGAACCCCAAATTTGGATATGTTGTAGTGTTAGTTCCACTGTGTTAGAACACCAAACTTGGGGTTCCTAACACCAAGTGACCACGAGATATGGGGCCCCAAAGTAGGGTCGCAAAATGTCGAGCACTTTTCTGCAGCAGAGAATCACATTTTGTGACCCGAATTTGGGGCCACATATCTCGGGGCCACTTGGTGCTAGGAACCCCAGCTTTGGATATGTTGTAGTGCTAGTTACACTGTGTTTGCAGACCAACTGGGGTTCCCAGCACCAAGTGGCCCCGAGATATGGGGCCCCTAATCAGGTCACAAAATGTCATTCTCTGCTGCAGTTTACCATCATACTTCTGTGTTTTCTGGTCCAAAAAATAGGGTTCCTTTAAAAACACTTACAAACGCAAACGCGGCTAAATGCAGTACCGGCGTTCGGCGTCTGAAATGTGGAAAACGTTTGCATCTGAACCCATTTTTTGCTTCTGGAAAAACGAGGTAAAACGCAACTGCCTAAAAACGCCAAAAAACGAGACTGTGTACATCAGGGCTCGACAAACCCCGGGCGCCAGGTCGCATTTGCGACTAGAATTAGCGACCTGGCGCCTGGGGCGGCACAGCTTTGGTATCCTGTGTCCGTTCGCCTCCCCCCCCCCCTCCCGCCGCGATCGCGCTGGGCCGCGCCGGTAATTGAGGCCCCGGCTTTCCGGCCTACTGCAGTCCTATGGTTCCTGGTTCCTTCTGCAATCGGGCGCCCTCTGGTGGTGGCCGTTGGTATGACAAGACATCCACCAATGCTAATGGAGCAGCTTTCCCTACCTGTTTTCACTGCCTGCTCATCTCCTTCCCTTTACTTAGAACCCCCAAACATTATATATATTTTTTATTCTAACACCCTAGAGAATAAAATGGCGGTCATAGCAATACTTTCTGTCACACCGTATTTGCGCAGCGGACTTACAAGCGCACTTTTTTGGGAAAAAATACTTTTTTTAATTAAAAAATAAGAAAACAGTAAAGTTAGCCCAATTTTTTTTATATTTTGAAAGATGATGTTACGCCGAGTAAATTGATTCCCAACATGTCACGCTTCAAAATTTCATCCGCTCGTGGAATGGCGACAAACTTTTACCCTTTAAAATCTCCATAGGTGTCGTTTAAAAAATTCTACATGTTGCATGTTTTGAGTTACAGAGGAGGTCTAGGACTAGAATTATTGCTCTCACTCTAACGATCGTGGCGATACCTCACGTGTGGTTTGAACACCGCTTTCATATGCGGGTGCTACTCACATATGCGTTTGCTTCTGCAAGCGAGCTCGGCGGGACGGGGCGCATTTAAAAAAATTATTATTTTTTCTTATATATTTTATTTTTTATTTTTACACTGTTTTTAAAAAAAAATAAAAATTGTGTCACTTTTATTTCTATTACAAGGGATGGGGCACATTTAAAATTTTTTTTTCTTATTTATTTTAACTTTTATTTTTTCACTGTTCTTTTAAAAAAAAAAAAAAAAAGTCACTTTTATTCCTATTAGAAGGAATGTAAAAATCCCTTGTAATAGAAAAAAAGCATGACAGGTCCTCTTAAATATGACATCTGGGGTCAAAAAGACCTCAGATCTCATATTTACACTAAAATGCATTAAAAAAAAAATTGTCATTTGAAAAAAAAAAAAAAAATGTCCCTTCAAGAGCTATGGGTGGAAGTGACGATTTGACGTCGCTTTCGCCCTGCAATGACTTGGAGATGGGCGGGGGGCCATCTTCCTCTCACTCGTCTCCATGTCAGGCCAGGGACAGATCCGGATCGCCTCCGCCGTTACCGACGGCCACGATAAGCGGTGAAGGGCACCGGAGAGCGGCGGTAGGGGGGCCCTCTCCTGCCGCCGATAAAAGTGATCTCGCTGCTAATCTGCTGCAGAGACCACTTTTATCTGAAAGAGAACCGCCGGCTCTTGAAGAAGATACTGGGGTTATGGTAGCTAGCTGCTACCATAACAACGGTATTTCTCTTCAAAGACAGGACGTATATAGTCGTCCTGCGGGAAGGAAGTGGTTAATTAAAATGAATTTATTATTTGTCATCTCCCTGCTTGGCCCCTTTCACAGGGGCTGTCTGATCAGGTTCGCATGTCAGTTTTTCAGGCGGACCTGATTGGATCCTTAGCGAGAATATGGTGGTCTTGTGTACCTGCATGGCAGGAAATAAAAGCAGTCACATTAGTTCTAGTCGTCTCTGTGTAAATTTAAGATTGGTTAATTTTTATATTGAAAATAAAGCTTTGTCGGTCGTTTTAAAAAAAAAAAAAAAAAACCTGGCTCCTAACTTTTTTAGCTGGCTCCTAGATTCCAAGCAAATTTGTCAAGCCCTGGTGTACATGGACACATAGGATAACATTGAATGAGTTCAGGGGCAGTTGAAAAAAGTGTCCAACTGCCTCTGAACGCGCGTTTAACAGTGTCTCGTGTGCATGTACACAGATTCGTTTAATGTGTTTTTTTTAGGCAGTTGCGTTTATAGGCTTTTCTTTGAAGGCAAAAAAATGAGTTCAGGCGCCGAAGTTTCCGATGTTACAGACGCAAAACACCGCTAAACAAGGTACCGGCAATTAGCCGCGTTTTCATTTAGAAGCGTTTTTAAAGTTGCCCTATTTAAAATAATAGCATACTATGAAAAACCACTAAAAATAATATTTTAAAAACTTGTTATTTGGTTGCTGTGCTTCATAGAC
The DNA here is from genome assembly GCF_042186555.1 of Aquarana catesbeiana. Classification (NCBI taxonomy): domain Eukaryota; kingdom Metazoa; phylum Chordata; class Amphibia; order Anura; family Ranidae; genus Aquarana; species Aquarana catesbeiana. The sequence continues at coordinate 700,871,996 of NC_133326.1, forward strand.
CATTTATATACCCCTAATGAGCCCATGATCCAAGCCAATACACCACTAGCACTGATGTAAGCCAAAGCATAATTGGAATTTGACCTATATGTTGTTAGCTTTCAATCAGATGACCCCACCATTGAGTTTCACCCCCGACTTGATCAAACTTGATCAAATTTAATATCTGGCTTTTATAATTGCTTTTCTAATTTCCTTCATGTTAAATTCTAGGTAGCTTCGACAATAATTAGGGTTAGGGTTTTCCCCTTGAAGAAGAACAAGTTACAAGAAGTTTAGGGTTATAGTAAGGGTTTTCCCCTTGACGAACAAGTTAAGGGTTAGGGTTTCCGGTTAAAGTGTTATGGTTAGGGTATTCCCCTTGAACAAGTTTAGGGTTAGGGTATTCAGTTAGGGTGGTATGGTTAGGGTTTTCCCCTTGAACAAGTTTAGGGTTAGGGTATTCAGTTAGGGTGGTATGGTTAGGGTTTTCCCCTTGAAGAACAAGTTACAAGAACAAGTTTAGGGTTTTGGTAAGGGTTATGGTTTCCCGTTAGGGGTTAGGCTTTTCCCCTTGAAGAACAAGTTAGGGTTTCTGGTCCTCGCACACGATTTCCGACGTCTTTACTGCCTCATCAACAGCAACGTCAGCAGCATTTCCTCACATATGCTCATTACGGGATCCATAGTAAAAGCACCGAAACTGAGGTAGATACAAGTACACTGCTGCTCTCTCAGCTGATGGTCTCACAGAATGGCTGAAATAGTTAAATAATACCGTTTTTTGGGCTTTGGGAGGGTCCTATGATGTTATCTTAAATAAACGCTCCTAGACGCAAACGCGGCAAAATGCAGATAAACAAGGCATGCAAACGAGGCAAGATTGAGAGAGAGAGAGACCCACGGCTCCAGGTAGGTCAGCCGAAACAAAAACTTTTCCTCAAGAACTGAAGAGCCCCAGGTGCTGGATAATGCATATAGCAAATGAAGGTAAACGGAAAACTCTGGACAGCCGCACTCCAAAGAAAATTTCTTGTGCCTTTTATTGAAAAACTGGGATCACACTATACAAGCCACAGCAAAGTGATACAAACAAGAGCTGTTTACAGCTCATACCTACATGGCCAAAGGTATGTGGACACCAGACCATCACACCTACCTACATGGCCAAAAGTATGTGGACACCAGACCACCCATCACACCTACCTACATGGCCAAAAGTATGTGGACACCAGACCACCCATCACACCTACCTACATGGCCAAAAGTATGTGGACACCAGACCACCCATCACACCTACCTACATGGCCAAAAGTATGTGGACACCAGACCACCCATCACACCTACCTACATGGCCAAAAGTATGTGGACACCAGACCACCCATCACACCTACCTACATGGCCAAAAGTATGTGGACACCAGACCACCCATCACACCTACCTACATGGCCAAAAGTATGTGGACACCAGACCATCACACCTACCTACATGGCCAAAAGTATGTGGACACCAGACCATCACACCTACCTACATGGCCAAAAGTATGTGGACACCAGACCATCACACCTACCTACATGGCCAAAAGTATGTGGACACCAGACCATCACACCTACCTACATGGCCAAAAGTATGTGGACAATTGACCATCACATCTACCTATATGACCAAAAGTATGTGGACACCTGACCATCACACCTACCTATATGGTCCCCTGACCATTACACCTACTATATGGTAGGGCTGCACTATTAAATTGGTGAAAAAAAAAAAAATTACGATCTCAAGTCAACCCCCCCCTCACGATTTCTATGCAGTATTTACATGATTCATTCATGTAACCAGTGTAGAGACGTTCTCTACTCACAAGAGCTGTCAAAAAAAAAAAAAAAAGCCAGCCAAGTTTATCACAACTTTGTCAGTGCTTAGAGATAACTATAAACAAAAAAGTGTCTTCTAGTTCTTTTTTAGGCCCCCTCCACACATACAGACCGTTCGTCCATTTTTCATTCAATCCATTGACGGATGAAAAGCGGACATGGAAAAATGGACGACAATGGATGATTTTTTGTTAAGAAAAATTTTTACAAATTGTACTTTAAGTATTTTTTTTTACAATTCTTCCTTTTTGATTAACCCTGTTTGGGGGGCTTTGGTGAGATATCAAGGGTCTAATCTGACCCCTGACATCTCCCCTTTGAGACAGGGAAAGGGACTGAGGACAGAAATTCAGCAACCTCAGCTGATGGACAGTAGATAGCGGCTCCTCTCCATTCATAAACTGAAGCAGAGTCAACAAAATTTATGATGCTCAGTTATGAATGGACAGTCACTGATCACTGACCCTGTTCATTCAGAAAAGGAAGAAGCCAGTAAATGACAGATTTACCGGCTTCTTCCTCCGTTCTCTATCCTGACAGATCTGGGGCAGGGGAAAAAAAAAAAAAAAAAAAAATCGGAGAAGGAAAGAGGTGCCAGAGGAGCATGAAGGGGGATGTGGAGGAGGAAGCGGAGGGGGACAGTTAGGGGTGATAAGTACAAGCATCGATCTCTCTGCATAGATTTTCAATAAAGCAGCTGAAAGCCAAGGAAGAGAAGGAGATCGGTGCTTGTAACTGCCCCACCGATCAGCCCTGACTTCCCAGGTATCGGATTATGCTTGGTATCGGCACCAGTATCGGTGTAACCTTACCTAGAACCTCCAAACATTTATATATATATATATATATATATATATATATATATATATATATATATATATATTATATATATATATATATATATATATATATTTTTTTTTTTTTAGCAGAGACCCTAGAGAATAGCGGTTGTTGCAATATTTTATGTCACACTGTATTTGCTCAGCGGTCTTTCAAAACACAATTTTTTGGGGAGAAAATACACTTCAATGAATTTTAAAAAGAAAACTAAACAGTACAGTTAGCTCAATTGTTTTATATAATGTAAAAGATGTTACGCCGTGAGAATCATGATGTTTATTCTAAGCAAAAAAAAAAAAAAAAAAATTGTGATTCTCATTTTAGGCAGAATCGTGCAGCTCTACTATATGGCCAAATGTATGTGAACACCTGACCATCACACTTAGCTTACAATCTTGTAAGGTGTAGCCAGAAGGGCTGCAGCATAACACATACCACTCAGAGGACACTTCATTAGTTACACAAATAACCAAACAGCAAATCATAAGGCTCATACATAATCATGTATATACATAAAGCATGGTCAAACGGATTTGTTACTCAACTAAGCATTATAGCGAAACTAAAAGTAAAAATATAAAAAAAATAAAAAAAAAATTGCACACAGGCAGGGTTTTTACTGCAAGAAAAAATATGTAAGCACGCAATGTCACTTCTGCAATAAAAATACACTTATCTGCCTGTTGGCAATCCCCTGTAGAATGCACACTGAGCTGGACATGTTTAGCTCAGTTTACATTCTAGCACACCGCCTGTGCACGGGGATGACTGCACTCCTGAGCATGTGCATAACTGACATAATCCCAGGCTGGCCAATCAAAGATGGCCGATGACTGGCACCCAGAAGAAGGTGTCGGTGTTCTATCGACATGTACCCTCCGTTGAAATGTTCCCGCGCATGTGCAGGACGGAGCCGCACTCCAGCAGATTTGGTGATCAGCTGAAGTGACGTGACCATGGCGCATGCGCACATCAGGGGAGGCATTTTTCGACAGCAGAGAGAATGTCACAGATACTATTAAAAGCTAATCACAGAGTGGAGGGACACCGTAGTTCTCATATTGTGCCTCACTGTTGCGGGGGCGGGGTTTCAGTCTGCTCAAGGTCCCCTTTTGTCAGTGTTGCACGGCGGCTTTAGTGTCTCGATCAGCGCCTGTTGCCTGTGTCTAAGGGCGGGTTGCAACACAGACAAAACCTGCCCTTCAACACAGCCACAAGCCGCCCTGCAACAGTGAGGGATAACACGTAACAACTACGGAGTCCCCCTCCGCTCTGTGAATAGCTTTCAATAGTGTCCGTGAAATTTCCTCTCCCGCCGAAAAATGCCTCCTCTGATGCGCCATGGTAACGTCACTCCAGCTGATCGGAAATCAGCTGGAGTTCGGCTCCATCCTGCACATATCGATAGAACCCCAGCAAGGGACTTGGCAGACGTTGAACTGTTGGAGCTAAGTATTTTTAGTTCCAACCCAAATTGGATAAGATGGCAGCAGATTTGACTGGAAAGACTTTCCAGATCACCCAGAATCTACTGAGCTTCTGGGGTTATTCACACAGAACTGTCTTTAGAATTCACAGAAAATGGCGCTTAAAAAAAAAAAAAAAAAATCAGGAAAATGAGGGTACAGATCTGGGTCTTCGCTTTCTGTAACAATATGCTGATGACGAAGGACCAGAATTTGGCATTAACAGTATAAATCCATGGATCCACGCTGCCCTATGTCATTGGTTGAGGCTGCTGGTAGTGGAATTAAAGTTCAGGCAGGAAAAAGAAGACAATGGGGCTCCAGCCAACAGCTGCATACAAATGCAGGACCAGTAGCCATACATTGGAAGTAAGGACTCCAAAGGCCTGTCCACTACCCCAAGTGTCCAACTGACGAGTTTTTCCTCTACCCTCTTAACAAGCATTTAACCCTTGTTGTGCTGGGGGGGGGGGCAGGTCTCTTAATATTGCCACAATCAACACGGCAGCGTGGGCCCGAGAGGCGGCAGAATACAAGAGGATCTCAGTGAGACCATGCTGGATCCTCTGGGTGGGTGGATATCAGAAATGTACCACCCAGACCACCTGGAAAAAAAAATAGAAAAAAAAAAAGAAAAAGGGGGGCCAAAAAAGTAATGGAGGGGAAATCTTCCAATGGGGACACTAGTTCCTGTGAGCTGGGAGTCCCCAAGGAATTCCCTTAATTTGCAGGGATTTCCTCTCACTTCCCATTTGCCTATTGAACAGGAAGGGAAGGCAAATTTCCACAATGGGACACAGATGGTGGATAAAAATCTTAGGTTGGTTATAACCTGCCCTTACCCTATCCAAAATGAAAAAAAAAAAAAAAAAAAAAAAGAAGAAGTTTTGCCTATAATTTATTACAGGTACTTACACAGCGCCGTCATTTTACACAGCGCTTTAGACATATATTTTACATTAACATCAATGCCTGTCCTCAAGGAGCTTACAATCTAAGGCAAGGGTAGGCAACATGGGGCCCTCCAGCTGTTGCAGAACTACAAGTCCCATCATGCCTCTGGGAGTAATTGTAACTGCCAGCCTTGCAATGCCTCATGGGAAATGTAGTTCCACAAACAGCTGGAGGGCCCCAGGTTGCCCACCTCTGATCTAAGGTTCCTAATTCACATTCACAGATACTAGGGTCAATTTAGACAGAAGCCAATTAACCTCTCAGCATGTCTTTGGAATGTTGGAGGAAACAGAAGTACCCGGAGGGAACCCACGTAAGCACAGGGAGAATATGCAAACTCCAGGCAGGTAGTGCCGTGGGTGGGATTCAAAACAGACAACCCCATTAGAGATGCACTGAAATTTCGGCATCTGAAAATTGTGTTTTTGGCTATTTGCCGATAGAGAAAACAGGCGCTGAGAATGGTGCCGAAAATGCAACAGATTTTACCACGGTGCGTTTTTCATATATCACGAGACTAAAAAACGGCATCAAAAACATAACACTGGTGCGAATTGATGCGTTTTCAATGCATTTGAAAAGGGGGAAGAGCATTTTGAGCGTTTTTTAACTGACCAAAAATGAAGCAAGCAAGGTTTTTAATGGACCAGCGTGAAGACATAGAATTTAAAATGGATGCTTTTTCTTTTTTAGCTTTTTTAAAAGGTGCCGGTAATGGCGGACAATATATATATATATATATATATATATATATATATATATATATATATATATATATATATATATATATACACACATACATACACACACACAATTCTGGCTTTTGTCATGACAGAGATCACCGCTATATCCTCTGTCATCGGGAGCAGTGATCGCTGTCATGTGACTAGTAGCCCCCCCCCCCCAGTTAGAATCACTCCCTAGGACACACTTAACCCCTTCATCGCCCCCTAGTGGTTAACCCCTTCACTGCCAGTGTCATTTACACAGTAATCAATGCATTTTTATAGCACTGATCGCTGTATAATTGTCAATGGTCCCAAAATAGTGTCAAAAATGTCAGATGTGTCCGCAATAATGTCGCAGGCCCGACAAAAATCGCAGATCACCACAATTACTAATTAAAAAAAAAAATAAGAATAAAAATGCCATAAAAAAACGATCCCCTCTTTTGTAGACGCTATAACTTTTGCGCAAACCAATCAATATACGCTTATTGCGATTTTTTACCAAAAATATGTAGAATACATATCGGCCTAAACTGAAGAAAAAAATTGTTTTTTTATATATTTTGGGGGAATATTTAATATAGTAAAAAGTAAAAATAATTGCTTTTTTTCAAAATTGTCACTCTTTTTTTGTTTATAGCGCAAAAAATAAAAAAACGCAGAGGTGATCAAATACCACCAAAAGGAAGCTCTATTTGTGGGAAAAAAAGGACGTAGATTTTGTTTGGGTGCAACGTTGCACAACGCAATTGTCAGTTAAAGCGACGCAGTGCCGAATCGCAAAAAGTGCTCTGATCAGGAAGGGGGTAAAATCTTCCGGGCTGAAGCTGTTAAACTGTCATTTTCAGTTAAGTGCATCCTAAATTTTGTGTTTCGGCACCAAAATTTCCATTCGGTGCACCTGTAGACCCCTACTGCTACATGGTGGAAGTGCTAACCACTGTTAACACCAGCAAAGCATCTAACTGAATCCACAACACAAATAATTCAAGCTGCAAATGGGGTCCTTTCAGCTACTAATTGAGTAGGCACATAGTACATATATCAGTGCAGTGTATGGTTACTCACCGTCCAGGGACAGCCAGTCCAGCTGGGTGCTGGGCAGAGACAGGAAGTTACGAGCACGATACTCAAAGATGACGGAGTGCGAGATGACCTGCTGGTGCTGGATGACCTGCAGGGTGACCAGGCCGGCTTCATGAGCTGCAGTCAGAGATGACAAAACATGGGAATAGCATTAGTATCCTTAGATCAATAGAACGTATTTATAATGTACAGGACTGTACGGTAATGAAGTGTTAAACAGAACTAGGTTGTAGACTGTAACTTAAACAGGGTACATGCTAGTTAAAACACGGTTTCAAAAAAATTGCTAGGAAGCAGAGCTTTCTAGCAGGGAAAAAAAAAAAAAACCACACTTCTCTCTAGCAATTTCTCATTATGCGTGCGCTGCGCATGTACAGTGGTGCAATGTAAACTCCCGGCCCACTCCTGGCAACTGAAGTAAAAAGAATGGAGCTGGGTGCAAGGACAGTGTGTGTGTGTACAGGATCCACTCAATGGCCAAAAAGAAATGACGCTGAACCCTAAAAAATCTCAGAGATGGCGGCAGACACAGCAAGGGAGCGGAGACAGCCAATGTGGACCCATCATTGTTGGGAGGAGGCCACAAAATCTTAAAGGGGCTTGGCCGAGGCTCCCACAAGGAGGGGGCTAGGCCGAGGCTAAGCGCACAGTGAGGGTTAGGCATAGGTGTACAAGGAGTGTTTGGGTTGAGGTTACATGGAGAATTAGTATAAAGGCTGCGTTTACAGGGAGGGTTAATATTGGGGCTAGGTTTACAAGGATGGGGAAGGCGGAGGGTAAAGAAAGGGCTATATGGAAGGTTAAATCTATGTTTACAGTGAGGGCAAGAGTTGGAGTTACCTTGAAAACTACCAGAGCTTGGCTCTCAGCATGGAAAACCCACAACGAGAAGATTTCTGGGAGTCAAAGCCCATTTGATGTATGGAAGCGATCACTCCCTAGGGTAGCCTTAAACAGCCCCATTCTTGGGGTTAGGCCGTTCAAACCTACTTGTTCTTCCTATAGCCCTACATAGGGGAACTAGACTTGTCCTTTTTCTGATCCTAAAAAGAAACCTGTTATGTGTAAATAATAAATGCTTGGCTGCATCTGTGTTTACCACTCCTCTGAAAACGCAATCTGCAATGACTTGCTACTAAGAAAAGCTGCGGCTCTGTGTAAAAAAGTATCTGCCTGTGTTTCATCAGATTAGGCGACCCGTCAGAATGTGTAATGGAAGTGACATTCCATAGGTGCCATCTTGCTACACCCCGCACTCCTCCATAGTAAGGATACATTGAGAAGGGGGCAAGCGGACATCTTATTACACCCACCGGAGTTTTTCATTTTACACTTTTTTTTTTAACAGTAAACTGAGTTTATATCGTAAAATACAGTACTTAGAACTCCGTCTTACAGTTTAGATGTTGAATTTTAAAAGCTGCGGCAAGCATGCAGATCTCACAGGTTTGCCAATCGGACAGAAGTTGGCTGCTTTTAAAATTCAACATGTAAACATGGTGGGTGTAACAAGATGCCCGCTTGCCCCCTTCTTAGTGTATGGGTGCGGGGTGTAGCAAGATGGCGGCGACAAAACTTCTGTTACACATTCTGACGGGTCGCCTAATCTGACGAAACACCTGCACCCTGTATGTGTACAACCTCTGACATTGAGACGAAGTCCTAGCTCTGAATGATATATTATTATAAATTAACAGGCAGGGCCGATTGTTCCGTCTTAATAGTGGCAGATCACTCAGCACTGCAGCTCTGTGTGTCTATCTGTGGCTGCTTTTACACATATGTAGCCCTGGCAGATGGATCACACAGTACCATGTGATCTTTCTCTCTTATAAATGAACGCTCAGCGATCTCAGGCCAGTGCCACATATGACACAGCCCTGGAGCACTAATCTGTCCTCTACACAACACTGCGGCGCTGTGTGATCCATCAGCCGAGGCTGCATATTCACCAGTAGCTGCAGATGAACACACAGACCCGCGGGCTGTGTGGTCCTAATAGCAGCACTGGTCTCAAGCCAGAGACTAACGATGTCCATCACAAATCTAACTCCTTTTTAACAGCATGATCAGACAGTAGGGGACCAACTGTCCAACCACGCTGCTTTGGAACCGAACAAGTGCTATGAATGTGACCAAGTGCTGTTATGAACTTGGTCTCGTTGGGAAATAAGATTTTAAATATTTTTTAATTAAACTACTTCTTTATTGCATATAATTACACAGAGCAGATTCTCACCTGGACAGTAGCAGCGCAGGACTCCTGACTGGATAAGAGATGCAGGGACAGTCACATGATCAAACACACAGGAATAGGAGTCCGAGTCCTCCACCCATGGCCCTGTTATGAGAATCTTGACACCACCCTGGTTGGGAACAAAGAGGAGAGTGAGACCATAGTGGGTGCAAGAGGCAGAAAGATTGAGGGAGGAGAGTGGAAACTACAAGCACCTTTATATAGAATGTACCTATGTTGTGAAGCAGAAGCTCTGGATGGACAGTTGGATAAATGGTTCTATATTTAGGATGTATCAGGTCTACAAACCAGAGGCTCCGGATGGACAGTTGGATAAGTGGCTCTATATTTAGGATGTATCAGGTCTACAAACCAGAGGCTCCGGATGGACAGTTGGATAAGTGGCTCTATATTTAGGATGTATCAGGTCTACAAACCAGAGGCTCTGGATGGACAGTTGGATAAATGGTTCTATATTTATTAAGTATCTGGTCTATAAAACCAGAGGTTCTGGATGGACAGTTGGATAAGTGGCTCTATATTTAGGATGTATCTGGTCTATAAATCAGAGGTTCTGGATGAACAGTTGGATAAATGGCTCTATATTTAGGATGTATCTGGTCTATAAACCAGAGGCTCTGGATGAACAGTTGGATCAATGGCTCTATATTTAGGATGTATCTGGTCTATAAACCAGAGGCTCTGGATGTACAGGTGCAAAGAATGATTTGCATGGCTTTGACCACCATACCTAATGAATAGGTCCCCTCATAGTCCTTGGCAACAAAAAAGAAGGCAGTGAGCGATCCAATCAAACACAGACCCAAAATGGAAATATCAACCATGGGTAGACCCGGGCCCCTAAAGCAAGCAGCACTCGGCTTTACACAAAAAAAAACGGGACAGTGGACAGAGATGGATTACCTCTGGGTAGGACCACTCTGGTGAAAAGTCAGTGATCCCCACTAGTCCTATGGCTCCATCACCCGCCTCTGGAAATGAATCAGTCACTGCTGTGGTTCCCGTGTTCATGGGCTGCATTGGCTGAGGTGGAGTTTGTTGTTGCACTTGCTGCCCGTAGACAGCCACGACTGGAGAAGAACTGGCCTGAGGGTCACCGAACTGCTCATACCCCCCTGGGGCAGATTCCTCCGTCATCAGGTCAGATATGAGGTCAGGAAATTGACTGTCAAAAGAGATATTGAAGTTTTCGGCAGAGAGCTCCATGTGGACACTGGAAGCGCCAGAGGAAGAGCTCAAGTCATTCTGGATGATAGAGTAAAGGTCATTCATGTGGCTTCCTGGAGCTTCACTATCTTCCTGAGTTTCAACAGAGGACACGACTTCTGCCTGGACGTCATCGCTGGAACTGACCTGCCCTTCCCTTGAATCTTCCATCTCCACCTCTGAACTATGGCTGACGCTTTCCTCCGCCTTGTCACTCTGTTCTTCCATCCTGGTCTTCTCCACAGCGGAATTCTCCTCCTCTACCTTCGCAACTAGGTCCGATTGTGTCAGCTCGCTAGATTCCATAAGACTACTGACTTGGGACCCTGTGACCCTTCCATCGTGCATCTCTGTCTTGAACCCCTCCGTTTTAGCTGCTCCTCCATACGTCTGTCCCTCCTTTGGACTATTAAGGAAGGAGTCTGGGTCGAAAGTTCCAGCGCTGCCCCCAGAAGCTGCCTCCATTGCTACCTCCAGACTATGAGATGAGGAAAGCAGAAGGCCCTCCACAGGTGAGGGCAGAAGGGAAATACCGACTGGTACAGTGGCAGGCTGGGTTCCATTATCAGCTGGCATCAAATGCTGGCTTGGTGTCAATGCCAGGGGCTTTTCGGGGATTCCGGTCATCACTAGCACTGCGCTGATGCCAGGAACACCAGGGGTGGTGGTTATGGTGACCCCAGCTAGTTCTCGGTCAGTGTAGAAGCCATTGGAGAGTGCCAGTGGTGGTGAGGCCTGGGTGGTGTCGGGGAGTTCAGGGAAGGAATGTGAGGAGCTGGGGTCATTCCCCAAAGGCGTCTTGCTACCCTTATTTCCTGGCCTCCGCTCTTTGCCTTGGTCGGGTTCTGCTGAGGATGATGAAATGTTCTGGACCTCTGTGAGAGCAGGGAAGGGACACAGTCGAGGCTCCACCTTCGGAGAGATGATGCGGTGCTTCGTACTGGTGCATTTGTGAGGGACGCCGCCCGCTGACCCTAAGGAAGAACACAAGTGAGAGTTTACTACGTTTTCCACAACTTTCTCTACAAGCTTCCTCTTCAAGGGATACTCAACTGTGGGCAGCACAGAGGCTTAGTAGTTAGCACTTCTTGCCTTCCAGCACTGGAGTTATCAGTTTGAAGCCAGTACACTATCTACATTGAGTTTGTATGCTCTTCCTTTGCTTGCATGGGTTTCCTCCCATACGCTAAGGTCATGCCATTTGGCCCTAATATGTGTGCATGTAAGATAGGGAGCTTAGATTGTAAGCTTCTTGAGTGCAGGCACGGATGGGAATATACTGAATGTAAATTGCTGCGTTAAAAGTGAAATTCCAGTCAAAACAGTATACCTACTCTCTGCCACATTCTAAGCCTGATCTATCTAACCCTGTAAAAGCAAAAATCGCTATACTTACCTATTCTGCAGCCATTCAGCTCCGGTCTCCAGCGGCAGATGCGGTTTGCAGGAGAGAACCGACAAGGGCTGGGAAATGACTGGGAAGTGACGTAACCCATAGAGTTACTATGGGGGTTCAGTTTTCGGCTGTCTATCCTGCACCACCAGCTCATCGTGGGACCGGAGTGGCTACAGAACAGCCAAGCACAGCGATTTTTGCTTTACAGGGCTAGATAGATTAGGCTTAGTGTTAGTTCTGATTGGAATTGCACTTTAATTATTGGCACTTTATAAATGCCGGGAATAGGTAAATAATGAAAAGCACAAACCCCGAAACCCTCCATCTGCGTTTGCATAAGCCTCTTCAGGCTGTGGTTTAGCCACAGTGCTGTTCCAACCACAATCTGTGTGTATACCGCTCCTTCACCGCTCCTGCCCACTGAAATGAATGGGGCAGCACGGCTATACCACCGGCAAAGCACCGCTGCAGCAGTGCTTTGCGGTGGTTTCAACCCTTTCTCAGCCACTAGTGGGGGGAACCACCCCACCGCTAGCGAACGAATACCGCCGCTAAAGCGACAGTCAAGCGGCACTAAAAATAGTGCCGTTTTACCGCCGGTGCCCGCACCGCCCCAGTGTGAAAGGAGCCAAAGAGCAATGGCTGGATACAAAGAATTTGGCAATTTGACAAAGTTACAGTCACAGGCCAGAGGCGCTGACGCCCCAAATCACGCGATAGTCTCAATATAGTACATATGGGCTAGCTACGGAAAGACATGATGGCCTGATAAAGTACATTCATAAGGTGAGGGATGCAGCCTGCATGACCACAGTGCAGAGCCGGACCACCCATGTATACAATATATCAAATGTCTGGGTAACCCAACTGCCAAGTTGGAGTCATCTAGAAAGAACCATATGGTATTAAAAAGTATGAGACAAGAACATGAGAAAAGAAAGACCAGTAGCAGGAAAAAGAGTGGGAATGTATGGTGTATAGGGAGTAGATAGAACCTCACGGCCGGGAAAGTTCTCCCAATTTCCAGAGGTATATATAGAAAGAAAAAAAAAAAAAAAAAAAACTAGTGTTATTTTGTCAACAGAGAGCAATTAAAGTAATTTGAAAGGTCATCAAGGAATCCCAAACTTTCTGGAATTTACCCATGGAGTCACCCAATAAGTCGGCCATTTTTTTTTTTTTCACACATCAGATACCTGGTTACTCAATTCCTAACCTGGAAAATGAGTGTGGCCTCTGTAGTGAATTGCTAAAGGTAAAAGATAATTAGAAACGGTTACCATAATCCAGGAAATAGATTGCCCCCATGTCCTTGTGGCAGCCTGGTTGGGGACCAGGCTCCCAATCCCTTTATTTCTTGATTCCTAACCTATTATCGTCCACATAACACAAACGTGCAGCAGCAAAAGGGTGGGCATTAATGCCCACACACTACCACTGCCCATATGCAGTTTTCATTTAGCTCTGATCGTCCTATGATGCTGCATGACCCCTGACTTTGTCTGGACAGTGCTGATTGGCCCTGTGATGATCACATGCACCCTCCCAAAAAAAAAAAAAACTAGCAATGCACACCAAACTGAGCATGCGCAGAGTGCCTCCTAGGGTGCTGCTCTATCAGGAAATCGATTGGGGACAGTAAAAAGGGTAGGATCAGAGAAGACAGGATTAAACAGCCTTTTTACACAATGTGGAGGATTAACCCCTTAGGGTTCCACAGTGAGTATAACAAGCATGTTTTCCTGCATATACAGACTGATTGTACTGTTGTCGGTTTAGTAACACTTCAAAGAGGTCATCTGCAGGCATGCACACAACTTGTTTTGCCCCCACTTCTGAGGCTGGACGAGATTTCACACACTTACCCAGATTGGTGTTACACAGACAAGTGTGAGTGCGAGGAGGCGGCTTGGCCTGGTGCGTCTCCAGCGTCTGTTGCACAAGCTGTTCTATGGAGAATTCGCTGGTTCCGTTTCCGTTGCTGCAGGACCATTTAATGCCGTGAACTGTGGAGGAGACAGAAAGGTGAACTGGTGACCTCATAGATCAGTGCCATGTGACTCTCCATTGTCAACACAAGCCCCCCACCCCCCCCCCCACCCCACCCCACTCCCCAATGACATAGTCTTAAAGCAGAAGAAAACCCATCCATAAATCAGTTACCTTACCGACACGTGCCAGAAATGTAACACTCCCATTAATTGTACTCTCAACCAAACTGTCAAACCATCCAATGGCTGGTGTCATAACGGATCACATGTGCAGCATCATGGCAGTTGATGATGCCCACCGTCGTTAAACGTCACCTGTTTGAAGAGGGATAGCATTATGGCAGCAGCTACCTGCCATAACCTCGGTATCCTCTTCTTCAGTGAGTGGTCCGGTGCAAGATAAAAGTGGTCTCTGCAGCAGATTCGCAGCGAGATCACTTTTAAATCGGCGGCAGGAGAGGGGCCCCCCCGCCCGATCCGGTGCACTCCGCCGCTTACCGGAGCCGTCAGCAGCAGCGGAGGCAATCTGATCCTTCCTGTGGCCTGACATGGAGCTGAGTGAGGGGAAGATGGCCCCCATCCGTCTCCATATAAATGCTGGGTGGAAGCGACGTCAAAACGTCACCTCCCCCCATAGCTCTTAAAAGGGCCTTTTTTTTTTTCCCCATTTCATTTTTTTTTTTTTTTTAAAATGACATTTTTTTTTTTATTGCATTTTAGTGTAAATATGAGATCTGAGGTCTTTTTGACCCCCAGATCTCATATTTAAGAGGTCCTGTCATGCTTTTTTTCTATTACAAGGGATGTTTACATTCCCTGTAATAGGAATAAAAGTGACACCATTTTTTTTATTTTTAAAAACAGTGAAAAAATAAAAAAAAGGAAAAATAAATAAATACGAATAAAAAAAAAAAAAAAAAAAAAAAAAAAAAATTTTTTTTAAACGCGCCCCGTCCCGACGAGCTCACGCGCAGAAGCGAACACATATGAAAACAATGTTCAAACCACACATGTGAGGTATCGCTGCGATCGGTAGAGCAAGAGCAATAATTCTAGCCCTAGACCTCCACTGTAACTCAAAACATGCAACCAGTAGAATTTTTTAAATGTCGCCTATGGAGATTTTTATGGGTCAAAATTTGTCGCCATTCCACGAGCAGCTGAATGACGCGGAGGGGTGGGTGGAGCCCTGCTGTTTTCAAAAAGTAACAGCAGGTGCAGGGAGAAGATCCCCAGCCCACTGTCCAGGGATGGGGGATATCAGGGGGGAAAGAAGGGGCAGGAGCTGGAACATGTTACACACTAAATATGGGTGGAACATGTAGCATGTTCCAAAGCAGAACTTATCCTCGAATACAACTCTACATTAGCATCTGATTATTATGATCAGCAGAATGGCCCCCTGAACCCCGCCCCGGGGGCTCTTAGTGCTTACACATGGGTTTGAGCTGACTGATCAATTCCTCTTTGCTCCATTTCATCCATTCTTTGCGGTCACTGCTGGTGGAGCAGAGAATCGGCCCGCAGATCTTCCCGCAGTCCTCGATGGCTGGGACATTGAGATAGTGGACCAGGACAATGTCGGGGTTCTGAAAAAGAGAGACAAGCATCGCGTGTTACAGCAGCGGGAGAGAGGCGAGTGAATGCAATGGAATGACAATCATTTGGCAACGGAAGGAAGTGGAAAATGAAAGATCTATATAAGCTGACTGCCAAAACATAACCTTCTAATTCTTGCAGCAACACAAAACTCGCCTGTGATTTCTCTACCCACCAATCATACACATAGCGATTTGTAACCGATATAGGTTTATGTCATTGCAAACAAGTGATTAAAGGTGATCTCTGGACTATTACTTATCCCCCATCCCACACACAACCAATCCCTTCACCCCCCCCCCCCCCCCCCGCCACATTGAAATACCTTTTGACTCACCTAAAGTACAGTGAGGGGGAAAAAAAGTATTTGATCCCCTGCTGATTTTGTACGTTTGCCCACTGACAAAGAAATAATCAGTCTATAATTTTAATAGTCGATTTTAACAGTGAGAGACAGAACAAAAATATCCAGAAAAACACATTTCAAAAAAGTTATAAATTGATTTACATTTTAATGAGTGCAATGTGTATTCGATCCCCTATTAATCAGCAAGATTTCTGGCTCCCAGGTGTCTTCTATACAGGTAACGAGCTGAGATTAGTAGTACTCTTAAAGGGAGTGCTCCTAATCTCAGCTTGTTACCTGTATCAAAAAAAAAAAAAAAAAAAAAAAGGACACCTCCAATCTCTCCACCATGGCCAAGACCAAAGAGCTGTCCAAGGATGTCAGGGACAAGATTGTAGACCTACACAAGGCTGGAATGGGCTGCAAGACCATCGCCAAGCAGCTTGGTGAGAGGGTGACAACAGTTGGTACGATTATTCAGAAATGGAAGAAACACAAAATCACTGTCAATCTCCCTCGGTCTGGGGCTCCATGCAAGATCTCACCTCGTGGAGTTTCAATGATCATGGGAACGGTGAGGAATCAGCCCAGAACTACACAGGAGAATCTTGTCAATGATCTCAAGGCAGCTGGGACCATAGTCACCAAGAAAACAATTGGTAACACTACGCCATGAAGGACTGAAATCCTGCAGCACCTGCAAGGTCCTCCTGCTCAAGAAAGCACATGTACAGTCCCGCCTGAAGTTTGCTAATAAACATATGAACGATTCAGAGGAGAACTGGGTGAAAGTGTTGTGGTCAAAGGAGACCAAAAATCGAGCTCTTTGGCATGAACTCAACTTGTCGTGTTTGGAGGAGGAGGAATGCTGCCTATGACCCCAAGAACACCATCGTCAAACATAGAGGTGGAAACATTATGCTTGGGGGGGGGGGGGGGGGGTTCTGCTAAGGGGACAGGACAACTTTACCGCATCAAAGGGACGATTATACGGGGCCATGTACAGTAAAATCTTGGGCGAGAACCTCCTTCCCTCAGCCAGGGAATTGAAAATGGGTCGCGGATGTGTATTCCAGCATGACAATGACCCAAAACACACAGCCAAGGCAACAAAGGAGTGGCTCCAGAAGAAGCACATTAAGGTCCTGGAGTGGCCTAGCCAGTCTCCAGACCTTATTCCCTTAGAAAAATGTGTGGAGGGAGCTGAAGGTTCGAGTTACCAAACATCAGCCTCGAAACCTTACCGACTTGGAGAGGATCTGCAAAGAGGAGAGGGACAAAATCCCTCCTGAGATATGTACAAACCTGGTAGCCAACTACAAGAAACGTCTGACCTCTGTGATTGCTATCAAGGGTTTTGCCACCAAGTACTGAGTCATGTTTTGCGAAGGGGTCAAATAATTATTTTAATCATTAAAATGCAAATCAATTCATAAAACTTTTTAAATGCGTTTTTGTGGATATTTGTGTTATTCTGTTTCTCACTGGTAAAATAAACCAACCATTAAAATTATAGACTGATCATTTGTCAGTGGGCAAACAAACAATATCAGCAGGGGATCAAATACTTTTTCCCCTCACTGTATTAGTCATGTAAAACCACCAGGCCTCAGCCTTCTCTATTTTTCTGCTTACAGGAGGTGGGGTACTTCTTCAGGTGTCCATGTCACTGCCTACGTGATGTTGAGCATACATACTGGCTGCCCAGGGGTGGGGTCCTCTTTTTGACTCCAGAAGAGGCTATTGCCAGTCCCCTCTTCTAGGTTGCAGAAGAGACTATTGCCAGTCCAGCTGAGTCCTCTCCAAGGTTCCAAAAGAGGCTATTGCTTGTCCAGAGGTGTGGCCCTCTTTCAGGTTCAAGAAAAAACTATTGCTGATCCAGCTGAGTCCTCTCTCTGGATCGAGAAGAGGTTATTGCTGATCCAGCGGAGCCCTTTCCCAGAATCCAGAAGAGACCATTGCTGATCCAGCGGAGCCCTCTCTCAGGATCCAGAAGAGACCATTGCTGATCCAGCGGAGCCCTCTCTCAGGATCCAGAAGAGACCATTGCTGATCCAGCAGAGCCCTCTCTCAGGATCCAGAAGAGACCATTGCTGATCCAGCAGAGCCCTCTCTCAGGATCCAGAAGAGACCATTGCTGATCCAGCAGAGCCCTCTCTCAGGATCCAGAAGAGACCATTGCTGATCCAGCAGAGCCCTCTCTCAGGATCCAGAAGAGACCATTGCTGATCCAGCAGAGCCCTCTCTCAGGATCCAGAAGAGACCATTGCTGATCCAGCAGAGCCCTCTCTCAGGATCCAGAAGAGACCATTGCTGATCCAGCAGAGCCCTCTCTCAGGATCCAGAAGAGACCATTGCTGATCCAGCAGAGCCCTCTCTCAGGATCCAGAAGAGACCATTGCTGATCCAGCAGAGCCCTCTCTCAGGATCCAGAAGAGACCATTGCTGATCCAGCAGAGCCCTCTCTCAGGATCCAGAAGAGACCATTGCTGATCCAGCAGAGCCCTCTCTCAGGATCCAGAAGAGACCATTGCTGATCCAGCAGAGCCCTCTCTCAGGATCCAGAAGAGACCATTGCTGATCCAGCAGAGCCCTCTCTCAGGATCCAGAAGAGACCATTGCTGATCCAGCAGAGCCCTCTCTCAGGATCCAGAAGAGACCATTGCTGATCCAGCAGAGCCCTCTCTCAGGATCCAGAAGAGACCATTGCTGATCCAGCAGAGCCCTCTCTCAGGATCCAGAAGAGACCATTGCTGATCCAGCAGAGCCCTCTCTCAGGATCCAGAAGAGACCATTGCTGATCCAGCAGAGCCCTCTCTCAGGATCCAGAAGAGACCATTGCTGATCCAGCAGAGCCCTCTCTCAGGATCCAGAAGAGACCATTGCTGATCCAGCAGAGCCCTCTCTCAGGATCCAGAAGAGACCATTGCTGATCCAGCAGAGCCCTCTCTCAGGATCCAGAAGAGACCATTGCTGATCCAGCAGAGCCCTCTCTCAGGATCCAGAAGAGACCATTGCTGATCCAGCAGAGCCCTCTCTCAGGATCCAGAAGAGACCATTGCTGATCCAGCAGAGCCCTCTCTCAGGATCCAGAAGAGACCATTGCTGATCCAGCAGAGCCCTCTCTCAGGATCCAGAAGAGACCATTGCTGATCCAGCAGAGCCCTCTCTCAGGATCCAGAAGAGACCATTGCTGATCCAGCAGAGCCCTCTCTCAGGATCCAGAAGAGACCATTGCTGATCCAGCAGAGCCCTCTCTCAGGATCCAGAAGAGACCATTGCTGATCCAGCAGAGCCCTCTCTCAGGATCCAGAAGAGACCATTGCTGATCCAGCAGAGCCCTCTCTCAGGATCCAGAAGAGACCATTGCTGATCCAGCAGAGCCCTCTCTCAGGATCCAGAAGAGACCATTGCTGATCCAGCAGAGCCCTCTCTCAGGATCCAGAAGAGACCATTGCTGATCCAGCAGAGCCCTCTCTCAGGATCCAGAAGAGACCATTGCTGATCCAGCAGAGCCCTCTCTCAGGATCCAGAAGAGACCATTGCTGATCCAGCAGAGCCCTCTCTCAGGATCCAGAAGAGACCATTGCTGATCCAGCAGAGCCCTCTCTCAGGATCCAGAAGAGACCATTGCTGATCCAGCAGAGCCCTCTCTCAGGATCCAGAAGAGACCATTGCTGATCCAGCAGAGCCCTCTCTCAGGATCCAGAAGAGACCATTGCTGATCCAGCAGAGCCCTCTCTCAGGATCCAGAAGAGACCATTGCTGATCCAGCAGAGCCCTCTCTCAGGATCCAGAAGAGACCATTGCTG
>NC_133326.1:700892032-700957022 GCF_042186555.1 Aquarana catesbeiana
GGTGTTAGCGGTACTGGCGCTAATCTGACGCTGCCTGGGGCGACGCATATCACCGCCCGACGATCAGGGGGCCAAACCTTTATTCGGTAATAAACGGCGGGTGCCCTGACACTATAAAAAATAAACGAACTAACCAGCGTCACCCGTAACACTTATACGGTGATCAGTGGTGAAAGGGTTAACTAGGGGCAATCAAGGGGTTAAAACATTTATTAGATAGTATATGGGGGTCCCTGACGCTATAAAACGCTGACGGCGAACCTAAATATTTACCTCCCTAACTAGCGTCACCAGTGACACTAATACAGCGATCAGAAAAATGATCGCTTAGTGACACTGGTGACAGGGGGTGATCAAGGGGTTAAAACTTTATTAGGGGGGGGTTAGGGGGGTATCCTAGACCTAAAGGGGGGTAATACTCACTGCCCTAACACTGTAACTGTCACAAACTGACACCAATCAGTAATCAGAAAAAAAAAAAAAAAAAATACTGCTTGGTGTCAGTTTGTGACAGGGGGGGGGGGGTCGGGGGTGTTTTGTGTGCCTGGCATGTTCTACTGTGTGTGTTTGTGTTTTGTGCACTTACATGTCTTCTCTCCTCGGCGCTGGAACGGAAACTGCCAAGCCGAGGAGAGATGACATCATATCCTCATGCCTGTGTGAAACTACACACAGGCAGGGGGAGGATTCCGATTGGCTGGGAGCGATCGCGAGGGGGGGGGGCCACGATCAGATGGTCTCCCCCTCGCCTCCCAACGCTCCCAGTGAAATGCCGACCGCCGCTGGCACCAGGGGGGGGGGGGGGCCGATCGGACCCCCCGCCCGCGGGAGGCAGATCACGTACAGGTACGTGATTCTGCCTGCCCGTGCCATTCTGCCGACGTATATCTGCGTTAGGCGGTCGGCAAGTGGTTAAATTTAGTTTGACAGGGTCAAAAAGGTCTGCTTGTGGCCTCAATAAAACTGTTAAAATACAGTGAATAAGAACACTGATGTGTATGTATGTATTGATAATTAGACAATATTGAATAAAGTAGTTAGCTGTGTGGGTGTGTATATATATATATATATATATATATATATATATATATATATATATGTACTTTTTTGTGAAACCAATATATGAATACATACACATAGGATTGTATAGTGAAAGAACAATAAGACATACAACATGGGTTATTGCAAGTTCATTTTCCCAAAGTCATAAATCTGTTATCCTTGAGTTGGTAAAGTCTTATCAGGACAAGGAGGGTTTGATTTAACATGACTGGGTGCCCATACTGTCTCTACACAAGTACTGTAATGGATAAAACCATAGACAAAACCAGTTATAAATAATTTTAATAAACATATAGGAATGTATAAGTTTTTCTGGTTGTATGACAGGTGGCAGATTTATTGTTAGTTAAATCTACGTAGATCTTCGCAACAATCATGTTGTACCTAATATGCTTGCATTGTAGGAAACTGTATAAATTAGATCTGCATCTCGTAATACTTTGAACATAAACCTGTATGTTCCCAGCTGTTAATAAACCGGCATCACTGAGGTCCTGCCTGGTTCGATACGTTATTATTCTACTTCACTCTGTTCACCTCATTTGTGTGGGTGAATGAACCTGGCTCATACGGCCAGCCTAATACCGTTATGGACCGCCTCCCCCCCGTTGGGGAAACATCCTCACACAGTCTGGGCTCAGAGTTCTACTGCACTGAGTGCTCGAAACTGAGAAAAGCAGGGCAGCAGTAAGGACCAGAGAAAAGGAAGGACCCCTGATGTCATTGGACAGGTCAGAAGACCCTTGGATAAATATAAGGGCCAGGAAGTGAGGGGGGGGGAATAAAATAGTCCTGCTTCTGCAATGTCCTTCAAGTACTGGGTAGGAGGAGAAATTGGGGGGATACCATACCTGGTTTTGGGGGCACAAGAAAGCCATTCGTCATGTTTCTCAAAGGTAATAAGGTAAGAGGCGATCTCCTGCAGAAAACACAGATATAGCTGAGAGTGAGCGATATGATGGAGAAGACATGTCACCATAATATTGAAGGGACAAAAGGTGCCGCACTACAGTAAGACATCAAAGGTGAACTATCATGAGAGAAATATAGACAATTATATTATGACCTCTGAAAAATAACAACTACATTTCTGTTTCAGGTTACTACTTTCTGGTTCACTATCTTGCAGCAAATACAGGGCATCCGGAAAGTATTCGCAGCGCTTCACTTCTTCCACATTGTTATGTTACAGCCTTATTCCAAAATGGATTAAATTATTATTATACAGGATTTATATAGTGCCAACAGTTTACGTAGTGCTTTACAACTTGAGGGGTAGACAGTACAAATACAATATACTTTAATACAGTAGGAATCAGAGGCCCCTGCTCACTTAGAGCTTACAAACTAAGAGGGAAGGTCAAGAGATACAAGAGGTAATAACTGTGGGCGGTGTGCTGATTGAGAAGATAAATGTACAGTTGTTAGGTGGGGGCCAGATAGGGCTTCTCTGAAGAGATGAGTTTTCAGGGATCCTCTGAAAGTGGACAAAGTAGGAGAAAATCGGACAGATTGGGGTAGAGCATTCCAGAGGATGGGGGGAGGCTCTGGAGAAGTCCTGAAGGCTAGCATGGGATAGGTGACAAGGGAGAAAAATTCATTAATTTCCTCAAAATTCGACAAATAATGACAATGTGAAACAAGTTTGTTTGAAATTTTGGCAAATTTATTAAAAATGAAAAAAAAAATCCCATGTACATAAGTATTCACAGCCTTTGCCATGACACTGAAAATTGAGCTCAGGTGCCTCCTGTATCCACTGATCATCCTTGAGATGTTTCTACAACTTGGAGTCCACCTGTGGTTAATTCACTTATTTGGACACGATTTGGAAAGGCACACATCTGTCTATATAAGATCTCACAGTTAACAGTGCATGTCAGAGCACAAACCAAGCCATGAAGTCCAAGGAATTGTCTTTAGACCTCCGAGACAGGATTGTATGGAGGCACAGATCTTGGGGAAGGGTACAGAAACATTTCTGCAGTATTGAAGGTCCCAATGAGCATAGTGGCCTCCATCATTCGTAAATGGAAGAAGTTTGGAACCACCAGGACTCTTCCTAGGGTGGGCCACCCATCAAACTGAGCGATCGGGGGAGAAGGGCCTTAGTCAGGGAGGTGACCAAGAACCCAGTAGTCACTCTGACAGAGCTCCAGGTGTTTCTCTGCGGAGAAAGGAGAACCTTCCAGAAGAACCACCAACTCTGCAGCACTCCACCAACCCAACCTTTATGGTAGAGTTGCCAGACGGAAGCCACTCCTCAGTAAAATACACGTGACAGCCCGCCTGGAGTTTGCCAAAAGGCACCTGAAGGGACTCTCAGACCATGAGAAACAAAATTCTCTGGTCTGATGAAACAAACACTGATTTGGTCTGAATTTCAAGCGTCATGTCTGGAGAAAACCAGGCACCGTTCGTTACCTGGCCAATACCATCCCTACAGTGAAGCATGGTGGTGTCAGCATCATGCTGAGGGGATGTTTTTCAGCGGCAGGAACTGGGAGACTAGTCAGGATTGAGGGAAAGATGAATGCAGTAATGTACAGAGACACCTTGATGAAAACCTGCTCCAGAGCGCTCTGGGCCTCAGACTGGGGGCAAAGGGTCATCTTCCAACAGGACAACGACCCTAAGCACACAGCCAAGATAACAAAGGAGTGGCTATGGAACAACTCTGTGAATGTCCTTGAGTGGCCCAGCCAGAGCCCAGACTTGAACCCGATTGAACATTTCTGGAGAGATCTGAAAATGGCTGTACACCGACGCTCCCCATCCAACCTGATAGAGCTTAGGAGGTCCTGCAAAGAAGAATGGGAGAAACTGCTCAAAAATAGGTGTGCCAAGC
The DNA here is from genome assembly GCF_042186555.1 of Aquarana catesbeiana. Lineage (NCBI taxonomy): Eukaryota > Metazoa > Chordata > Amphibia > Anura > Ranidae > Aquarana > Aquarana catesbeiana. Next base: position 700,895,943 of record NC_133326.1, read on the forward strand.
TTGTAGCATCATACTCAAAAAAGACTTGAGGCTGTAATTAGTGTCAAATGAGCTTCACCAAAGTATTGAACAAAGGCTGTGAATACTTCTGTATATGGGATTTTTTCATTTTTTTTTTAATAAACTTGCAAAGATTTCAAACAAACTTCTTTTCATGTCATCATTATGGTGTATTGTTTATAGAATTTTGAGGAAAATAATGAATGTAATCCATTTTGGAATAAGGCTGTAAGATAACAAAATGTGGAAAAAGTGAATACTTTCCAGAAGGAACGTATGTGGTTAGTGAAGCAAAGACAGCCTATGTATTTTCCTCTTTAAGAGTTCACTCCCCCTAAAATTGATATTTTAGCCATGCATGAAGAATGGAGGGCTGACTTCTCCTATGCCCTGGACCAAGGGGTCTTCAAACTATGGCCCTCCAGTTGTTCAAGAACTACAGTTCCATCATGCCTAGCCATGTCTTGTGAATGTCAGAGTTTTACAATGCCTCATGGGATGTGTAGTTCCGCAACAGCTGGAGGCCCCGTAGTTTGAGGATCCCTGCCCTGGACACTACAAAAGTGAGATCTCCCTGCTATAGTTCCTGACTCTGCTCCTGTCCACCTGGGAGCTTTAAATAGGCACATCAGATGTACAGACCCAGGAACCTAGTGCACACAGAATCTCACCAACCGATCTCTTGAGAATCATCAGTCCTGGGTGGACAGACCCTTTAATATTGAAAGCCCCAATGCCCATGTATAATAAGGCTGCTTTCACACTACAGAGCATATATTCTGACATTGCAGCGCTTCTAAAGTGAACTATGTCTTTTTAAAATAAAAAAAAAAACATAACACATTTTAAAAAGGAGTTGGTTGTTAAGGAGCCGGAACCCGTCAGTGTCCTTAACAACCAGTGATAAATAATGCCTCCCCTTCAGTGGTCAGCATGCACTCCTGTGCAGGAGTGATACCACCAATGAGAGGGGGGACGGAGAAACTACAGACAGGCGGGTCAGCTTGGGGCAACAGTCATAATGTGAGAGGAGGGGGCAGCCAGACTGGAGGAGCTGGATGGCAGGATTGCTGAACTTTCATGCTACCCCGGTGGGGGATAGGGGGGAGCACGGGGGGGCTCATTGTGTACCTATCCAACAAATATTAAAGTGGTTGTAAAAGGCTGAAGGTTTTTTTTTTTTTACCTTCACGCATTCTTTGCATGAAGGTAAAAAAAAAATAAACCTGTGTGCAGCGCCCACCCCCCAATACTTACCCGAGCTCCGATCCAGCAATGTTCACTATAGCCTCGGCTGTATTTTATATAGAGAATGAGTACTCCCCAGTACTAAGGGACTTTAAGGGCGAACTTTTGAAGACACAATATTTTCAAAACATAGAAAAATGTATTATTTCATAAAACAGTGTAGCAGTCAAGGATAACAACCATACACAAAGTGATACAGAATATCCATATATAGTATATGAGAAAGAAGCACTTCTATGGTCCAACGCGTTTCGGGAGAATCAAGATAAATCCCTTCTTCAGGGGCATGAAGAAAAAGTAAATCCTCAAGGCTCGAGAGATCCCTCACAAGGATCCCCTTTTTTGGGAATCCTTGTGAGGGATCTCTCGAGCCTTGAGGATTTACTATTTACTTTGTGATTTCCTTCATTCTGGAGAAGTGTCCCCATTTTTGCTCAGCGCCATCCTAACAATCTTTTTAACAAATATTTGATTCCATGAATGTAGTGTTGGTATGTGCATGTTTTTTTGGCTACGACGCTTCCATGTTTGACACAATGTTTGCTCAGCTGTATTTTGGAAATGTAGACTTTGTCTTCTCTAATTCAGAGCATCTCCAACTATCATCTCCTTCATGCCCCTGAAGAAGGGATTTATCTTGAATCTCCGGAAATGCGTCGACCCACAGGAGAAGTGCTTTTTTCACATATAATATATATATGGATATTATGTATCACTTTGTGTATGGTTGTTACCCTTGACCGCTACACTGTTTGATGAAATACATTTTTCTAGGTTTTGAAAATATTGTGTCTTCAAAAGTTCACCCTTAAAGTCCCTTAGTACCAGAGGGGTAGTCATTCTCTATATACAATATATTTGGGATGGTGGCAACAACAAATGGAGTTTTCCCTCCATAATGGTTCTTTTTAGATAATTCATAGCCTCGGCTGTATGGGGACTCTCCCTCCTCATTGGCAGAGAAAGAAGCGGGAGCCCTTTGGCTCCCGAGCCGCGGTTCTATGTGTTTTATGGATGCATACAGCAGCAGCTCGGAAGCAAGCACGCAGCGGTGCTCCCAGGGCAAGCAGTTTCCTCTGGGGGCACTGCTTGGGGGGGGGGGGGGGGGGGGGGGCCAGGAGCACCAGCGAGGGACCCAAAAAATAAGATCGGAGCTGCTCTGTGCAAAACCACTGCACAGAGCAGGGAAATAACAGTTTTTCTTTTTCTTTTTAAACTAAGCTTTAGACCCCTTTTACACGGAGGCAGTTTTCAGGCATTTTAGCACTAGAAATAGCCCCTGTAAAGCACCTGAAAACTGCCTCCCATGCTGCCCGAATGTGAAAGCCTGAGTGCTTTCACACTGGGGCGGTGCGCTTGCGGGATGTTAGAAAAAGTCCTGCAAGCAGAATCTTTGGGTCGGCCCCTGCCCATTGAAATGAATGTGCAGTGCTTCAGAAGCGCCGCAACACAGGCGCTTTTAACCCCTTCTTCGGCCGCTAGTGGGGGTTATAGGCACCCCGTTAGGGGCCGAAAAAGCGCTGCTTAACCACTTGCTGACCACCAAATGTATTTATATTGGCAGAATGGCATGGTTGGGCAAATGGGCGTACAGGTACGTCCCTTTGAATTTGCTGCCATGTGGTCACGTGCAACCCTGCCGGGAGCTCCGTGAGTCGGATCGCGGGTCCCGCAGACTCGATCGAGCTGAAGAACGGGGAGATGCTGATGTAAACAAGCATCTCCCCGTTCTGCCTAATGACACTGTCACTGATCTCTGCTCCCTGTGATCGGGAGCGATGATCAGTGAAGTGCCGTTCATAGCCCATCCCCCTAACAGTTAGAAACGCTCCCCAGGACACACTTAACCCCTCCCCGCCCCCTAGTGGTTAACCCCTTCACTGCCAGTGTCATTTTTACAGTAATCAATGCAATTTTATAGCACTGATCGCTGTAAACATGCCAATGGTCCCAAAAATGTGTCAAAATTGTCCGATGTGTCCACCATAACGTCACTGTCACGCTAAAAATCGCAGATCACCGCCATTACTAGTAAAAAAAAAAAATAATTAATAAAAATGCCATAAAACGAACCCCTATTTTGTAGACACTATAGCTTTTGCGCAAAACAAACGCTTATTGCGATTTTTTTTATACCAAAAATATGTAGAAGAATAAATATCGGCCTAAACTGAGGGAAAAAAAAAATTTATATATATTTTTGGAGATATTTATTATAGCAAAAAGTAAAAAATAATACGTTTTTTCCAAAATTGTCGTTCTATTTTTGTTTATAGCGCAAAAAATAAAAACCGCAGAGGTGATCAAATACCACCAAAAGAAATCTCTATTTGTTGGGAAAAAAGGACGCCAATTTTGTTTGGGAGCCGCGTCACACGACCACGTAATTGTCAGTTAAAGTGACGCAGTGCCGAATCGCAAAAAGTGCTCCGGTCTTTGGCCAGCAAAATGGTTCGGGGCTCAAGTGGTTAAACAGCGTTTAACCACTTAAACGAGCGGCGCTTTAGCTCAAACCCTCTTAAGCGCACTTAAGTGAGCGGCGCTTTAGCTCGAACGCTCAGGGGGCGCCAGTGTGAAAGGGGTCTTAACATCACTTTAAGGAAGCTGGCATGTGCTGGCTCCTTAATCTACTATTCACTGGCTGGGGAGGACCCCGACAGGTGCTCCTTAACAACCAGCATATTTTTGGCATGTGTCCGCAAAAATGCATCTATAAAAACACACAGAGTACATTTTTGCATTTTTTTTATGGGGTTCCCATTGACTTCAATGGAAGGTGCATTTTTGGAAAGTGCGCCAAAGCTGCAGCATGCAGGACATTTCAAAACCATTTGAGAAGATGCTCAGGATTTAAAAAGGGAAAGTAGTTTTGATGTGCTTTTGTCCTGCTGGAAAGGTGCGTTCTAGCGCAGTAAAAGTATCAGTGGGAAAGGGGTCTTCTGTACAGTTCACACCATAGAAACGCAGTCCGGATGCGTTCCAGATGCTTTTCTGCATGCGTGTTTTTGTTTTTTTTTCCCCCTCTTTTTTCTTAAAGCGGAGTTCCACCCACATTTTTAACTTTTCACCATTCAGCAGTGCATTCATTGCAATTTGGCAGATCATTTTTTATCTTATAACACTTAGTGCTGTATTTCTTCATAGAAATACATAGAAATCGGCCTTGTGCATCATTTCCGGCTTTGCAATGTCTCCTGGGAGGTCTGTGTCATCAATCCCAGGAGACAACAGGCATCGCCGGTGTTAAGCTGCTACCCATCAGAATAACCAAAGTAACGTTGCATCGCGGCCATCTTGGTACACCCGCACTCGTCTCGCAGTAAGCCTAGAGTTAGGCTTAATGTACACGAGACGTTTTTACAACCTCTCCTGAACGATTTAACTTGACAGATAGTGACCCACGCCTAAAACGTCCGTTTTACCGCGTTTACATGCTGCGCTTGCGTTTAGAAGCGTTTGAAAATTTTTTTCTTCAAAATAGCCAAAAATGAAAAACGCCTGTAAACGAAGCGCGAGTTACTGCGTTTAGAAGCGTTTGGCGCTTGAAATGCCTCTAAACTCGGCGTCTGAACTCATTTTTTTGCTTTCCAAAAAAGGCCTCTAAACTCAACTGCCTAAAAACGACATTAAACGACCCTGTGTACATAAGATAACATTGGATGAGTTCAGGGGCAGCTGAAAAAAGCATCCGACTCCTCTGAACGTCCGTTTACCAGCAGCAGTGTACATGAGGCCTTAGAAGTCAGCAAGCGGACATCTTTATACACCCACCGCAGCCTTGCTTTTCAGATATTTTTAACACTAAACTCAGCTTATTTATTGAAATACAGTATATATAAGGTGAGTTTACTGTTAAAAATATCTGTGAAAAGCAAGACTCCGGTGGGTGTATAAATATGTCCGCTTGCCAACTTCTAACTCTAGGCTTACTGCGGACGAGTGTGGGTGTACCAAGATGGCCACGAAGCAACGTCACTTCGGTTGCATAGTCTGATGGGTAGTGGCTTTCTGACAGCACACTGGGTCGAAGCATCAAGAGGCACATGCTGAGCATACAGCATCACCGTATTCTGGAAGAGACTGCTAGTGGGCTTCACATGTGCCCACAGTAGAGATGGAAGCGCTCATTTTAAAAAAAAAAAAAAAAAAAAAAAAAAAAAAAAAAAAAACAGGAATTGAGTGGCAGTATGTTAAATGACATGGATTTAATATTTTGATATAGTGTAAAAGAACGGATTAAGAAAAAAAAAAAATAAATAAAAATTCTGGGTGGAACTCCGCTTTAACCTTAAAGGAGAAGTACAGGGAAAGCTTGTTTGGCTGTACCTCTATTGATCACAGTAGTGCAGTTTCTGTAACCCGTTTTCAGAGAGGGGGCTGAAGTCCGCTCTCTGCTGACATCACAGAAGTCGGTCCAGGCACCGAGTCAACAATACAATGAAAGAGGAGAGCCGCTGAGAGCCTGAGCCGGCTGCTTCACCCCCCTCCACAGCCCAGCGCTCCAGTGAGCAGAGCAGAGAGCCGGTGACCGACAGTCTACAGCTCCCTGCTCACAGAGCTGTCAGAACCGAGCGATCGGCGATGTTCGTTCATTCGCTCGGTTCTGAGTCTTAGAGGATGTCGGGTGACCGATGCTGCATCCACCCAGGGAAGTATAAAACTGCAAAAAAGCCCAAACCCATACTTCTCTTTTAAATAAGGACATGTGTGCTCCAGTGCATTTTTTTTTGTTTCGTTTAGGCACGTTCTACAGGGCTCCAGTACAGCGCAGAAAAAACGCAGCATATTCTACTTTTTTTTTTCTGGAACGCAGTGGAACTGCAAGCACTGGTGTGAACTATGCCATTGGAAATCATATAAACCTACTTTTGTGTTTTTGATGCAGAAAAACGCACTGGACTGCATGTGGTGTGAACTGGCCCTTAGTGTAGGACCTGGTTAGAAAGATTTCCTTGCAGGGAGCGGTCGCAGTGAAATCCGCTCACCTCATTAGTGTTCCAGCGCAGCCTCTCCTTCGGTAAAGTAGTACACTTCGGTAAACACTCCAGCAGCTTCTTGGGTAGAAAAACCTTGATGTGGTGGCCGTTTTCTGCTGGGAAGAAATAAAGATTACCGGTCAGTATGTTGTACCTGCAGCTCCCCCTAGTGGTGGCTGGGAGAGAAATTTCCTGAATTAATCCCTGACAATTGAGTTTTTATTCAGCAAAGGGGGGATTTGGTGAGGAAAAAAGATGGAATTGGGCTTTAAAGGGGATGTAAACCCTCAGCGTTTTTCACCTTAATGCACTCTAGGCGTTAAGGTGAAAAAGCTTCTTTACTGCAGCAGCGCCCCCAACCGAGCCCCCCCTTATACTTACCTGAGCCCCGTAATTCCCGCAACGGGAACGAGCACACCAGCTCCGGCCGGTCTCTTGGGTCCTGATTGGATAGATTGATAGCAGTGCAGCCATTGGTTCCCGCTGCCATCAGTCCAATCTAATGACTTGGGCGCCGGAGCCGAATCCTGCTGTCTTTGTCAACAGAAGCAGCAGCAGGTCATGGGAGTGCTCCTGCACGGGTGTCCGAAGGAGAGTGCTTCTCCGATGAGGCACTCGAGAAGAGGAAGAGTCACCAGAGCCGCTGAGGGACCCCAGAAGAGGAGGAGGTAAGTATGACATGTTTGTTTTTGTTTTTAAAAAGAAACCTTTACAACCCCTTTTAAAGGGGTTGTAAAATCACTTTGTTATTTAAAAAAAAAAAAAACACACGTCATACTTACCTCCTCTGTGCAGTTGGTCATGCAGAGTGGCCCCGATCCTCCTTTTCTGGGGTTCATTAGCGGCGCTCCTGGCTCCTCTATCTCTCGAGTGCCCCGACGGTATCAATCTATCCAATCAGGACCCAAGACACTGACTGGAGCTGGTGTGCTCGTCCCTGTCTCTTAGAAAGACCAGGTTCAGGTAAGTAAAAAGAGGGGCTGCTGCAGCACAGGAGGTTTTTTTCACCTTCATGCATAGAATGTATGAAGGTGAAAAAACCACGAGGGTTTACAACCTTTTTAGCAATTACCTGTTCCCCAGTGAACTTTGCTCTTAACCACTTGCTGACCGCAATACATATATATGCATTGCAGTTTGCATGTGGTTTACCGGGATTATGGCCGAAGCTCATGAGCCGCTAGAACGCTTTCAGAAGCGGCAGAAGTCCTGGTTCTTTTTGGCCTTACTTTTTCCACCGGCTCCCCTGAGAAACGATCAGAAGGTGCAGCCGGCTGGTCACAGAGGCGATAAAAGACCAGATCGTCTCTAATCGCCTCTATGGCCTTGGGGTACTGGAGTGATATCACTTCAGGTCCAGGGTGGAAGAAATTTTTTTATTTATTTGTATTTTTTTTTGATCTTTTGCTTTTAAAAAAAAAAAAAAAAAAAAAAAAAAGGTAAAAGATGAGATTTGGGGTCTTATTGATCCCAGATATCTCCATAAAGAGGACCTGTCAACCCCTATTTCTATTACAAGGGATGTTTACATTCCTTGTAATAGGTATGGAAGCGATAGAAAAATATAAATATATATATTATACAGAAGTGTTGGTATATAGATGGGGGAGGGGTGGACCTGTCTAGGTGAATATATATATATATACACACACACACACACACACACACACACACATACATATATACACATACATACAGAGGATGTGTATACAGGGGGGAGGGGCTGTGTATATATATATTTATATTAGAGCTGGGCGATTTTCTCAAAAAAAAAAAAAAAAAAAAAAACACACCTCGATTCACATCGAGTTTTTTTTTTTTTTTTTTTTTTTTATATTTTGGACACCATGCAGTTCCTGAGGAGCTGTGGGCAGGAGGTCTTAGGCAAGGCTGCGGCTTCGGCCTAGTCCACGGCGTCCGGCCTCGCGGACTAGGCTGAAGCCGTGGCCTCGCCTAAAAACTCCTACCTGCAGCTCCTCAGCACCGGTTCTGGTGACACAAAAAAAAAAAAAAAAAAAAATCGATTTGACCTCTCAACTCGATTCAACATTTAAATCGATTTTTTTCCCCAGCCCTAATATTAATATATATATATTTTTTAAGCGCCCCTTTCCCTCAATGCTCACACACAGAAGCATACGTAAGTCACGCACACATATGTAACTGGTATCCAAGAACCAAGAGATTGAGTGGGATTATAACGGTGCAGATATACAAAAATTATGGTTAAAATATCAATATTTATTACTAGCATTTTAAAACAAAATCACCATTAAAACATTTTTTGTAACCCATAGTGTTCCTTAGTCTGCATAAAGCGGTAAAGATGGAGGTCCCAACATGTTTTGCCTTTTAATTAGGCTTCCTCAGGGGATGTTATCAGCTGTAAGGTTATCCACTTTCTAATGGGTAGAGATAGCACAAGTATTATCAATTTCTTGCTTCTTGGATAGTAACGGGATGAGGTGCTGTAAAACCATAGTGAAATATCCACACAAAAAACATTCTATTTGAACAGTGTGCGCACCACACATGTGAGGCATCGCCGTGAATGTCAGAGCGAGAATATGAATTAGAGCTAGACCTCCTAGCGCCAATTATTCTCTCCTCTACTTTTAAAAGCAAAAGAAAAAAAAAAATCATATTTTGCTTTCAAAAAGGGTTTACTTCCACCCTGAACCGGAAGCGATATCATAGCATCACCCCGGTCCTGCAAGCCATAGAGGCAAAGACGATCTAGTCTTTTATCGCCTCTGTGACAAGCTGGCAGCACTGTCGGTTGAAGCCCCGAGAAACACCGTCCCCTGCCGCCGCTTTGGAAAGCGTTCCAGCGTTAATGAGCCGCTTGGATCACTTTCATTAGAAAACCAGCCACCAGCTAACAAAAAAAAAAAAAAAAAAAAAATTAAAAAAATAAAAACACCACCTGGCTCACAGCTGCAGCCATAACCCCAGTAAGCTACTTCAAATCCGCAACCCATATATAGGTATTGCGGTCGGCAAGTGGTTAATCACTTGTATGCTGGGGCAATTTTTCCATACATGTTAAAATATGCATTTTTTATGCTTTAAATTACTGCAAATGTCATTTAACTACTTCAATACAGGGCACCCCCCCCCCCTTTCCTGCCCAGGCCAATTTTTAGCTTTCAGAGCTGTCACATTTTGAATGACAGTTGCGCGGTCATACAACACTGTACCCAGATTCATTATTTTTTCCCACAAATAGTGCTTTCTTTTGGTGCTATTTAATCACCACTGGGGGTTTTATTGTTTGTGCTCCAAATAAAAAAAAAAAAAAAAAAAAAAAAAGACCGAAAATTTAGGGAAAAAAAAAAATTTTTTTTTTCTTTATTTCTATTACAAAACTTTGTAAATAATTAAGTTTTCTCCTTTACTGATGGGCACTGATCAGGCGGCGCTGGCAGGCATAACTGATGGGCACAGTGTGCCAGGGCACAGATTGGTGGTCCTAGGTGGGCATCTCTGGTGGATCTGCACTGATGATCAGCGCTGACCCCCCCCGCACACCAGGAGAGCAGATGATCGGCTCTCCTCTATTCGCGCCTGTTAGTGCGAGTGGAGGAAAAGCCGATATACGGCTCTTCCTGCTTACGCTGTAATCAGCCGTGATTGGACACAGCTGATCACGTGGTAAAGAGCCTCTGTCAGAGTCTCTTTACCGGGATTGGAGAAGCAGTGTGTCAGACTGATACACCAATCGCCTCGCAGGCGCGCAATTACGGCTTATCCTGCTGGACGTCATATGACGTCCATTCAGGATAATGAAGCCATTTTGCGTACATCATATTGCTACATGGCGGGCGGGAAGTGGTTAATGAATGTAAGTGTAAAAGTATACATTTTCTGAAAGCAGAGACCTGGGAGAACAAAATGGTGGTAGCTGCAATTTTTTTTATGTCGCACGTTATTTTTAGTTTCAGTTATCTTTTCAGGAAAAAAATACACCAAAATACATTTTAGTGGAAACAAACAATATAATACCCAAATTTTTGGGAAAAAAATAAAAGATGGAGGTTGCGTCAAGTTGAAAAAGGAGACTCATGTGACTAAGTGTGTGATTGCCATCATCCCTCTAAATATAGAAAATGTAACCTCATAATTGGGATTTTTTTCATTAAAAAAAGTTTGAATAAAGTTTTGTAAATATTAAAAACAATTGATCATCTTTACACAATATTTCATCACAATATATAGTAAAAAAAAAAAAAAAACACAACAACAACATCAAAGCATTTTGAAGTGGTATTCCCCAGCTACTTGCTCTTCCACCATCAATTGTACAAGTCAAGATGGTTTTCAGTAGGTGGGGATATCTATGCTAAAACATATTTGCTCTGTATTTCAGAAGTGGTATTTTCCCTGAAGAAGACTTTTTGTATACTTCGAAACGCGTTGGATATCCCCACCTGATGGAAACCATTTTGACTTGTACAATTGATGGCGGAAGAGCAAGTAGCTGGGGAATACAAGTCAAGATGGTTTCCATCAGGTGGGGATATCCAACGCGTTTCGAAGTATACAAAAAGTCTTCTTCAGGGAAAACACCACTTCTGAAATACAGAGTAAATATGTTTTAGCATAGATATCCCCACCTACTGGAAACCATCTTGACTTTTACAATTGATGGCGGAAGAGCAAGTAGCTGGGGAATACCACTTCAAAATGCTCTGATGTTTTTTTTTTACTATATATTGTGATGAAATATTGTGTTAAGAAGATCAATTGTTTTTAATATATACAATGCTTTATTAACCACTTGCCGACCGGCTCACACCGATATACGTCGGCAAAATGGCATGGGTGCGCAAAACGACATACCCGTACGTCACTCTGTCACCCTCGGGTCCCGCGGACTTGATGTCCGCCGGTGGCCCGCAATCGTGACACGAAGAGGCAGAACGGGGAGATGTAAACAAGGCAATTCCCTGTTCTGCCTAGCAACATGACAGGGATCTACTGCTCCCAGTGATCTCTGTCATGTTCTAGTGAGCCCATCCCCCCCTTACAGTTAGAACACACTGAGGGAAAACACTTAACCCCTTGATCGCCCCCTAGTGTTTAACCCCTTTCCTGCAAGTAATCAGTGCATTTTTTTAGCTCTGATTGCTGTATAAATGTCAATGGTCCCAAAATAGTGTTAAAAGTATCTGATCTGTCCGCCGCAATTTCGCAGTACAAAAAAAAAAAATAAAAAAAATTATATATATATATATATATATATATATATATATATATATATATATATATATATATATATATATATATATATATATATATATATATCCCCTATTTTGTAGACGCTATAACGTTTGCGCAAACCAACGCTTATTGCGATTTTTTTTTTACCAAAAATATGAAGAATACATATCGGCCTAAACTAAGGAAGAAATTTGTTTTTTTTATATTTTTTGGGGGGGGGGGGGGATATTTATTACAGCAAAAAGTAAAAAAAATTGCTCTTTTTTTGTTTAAAGCGCAAAAAATAAAAACCGCAGAGGTGATCAAATAGCACCAAAAGAAAGCTCTATTTGTGGGGAGAAAAAAAAAAAAAAGAAAAAAAAGAAGGACGTAAATTTTGTTTGGGTACAGAATCGCACAATTGTCAGCTAAAGAGACGCAGTGCCGAATCACAAAAAAAGGGCCTGCTTAGGAAGGGGGGTAAATCCTTCCGGGGCTGAAGTGGTTAAAACTTTTTTTTTTTTTTTTCAATCAACAATGGAAAACATTTTTTGAAAAATATGAATTCTACTTAATTGCCTTAAAAAAAATCCCAAACATGAGGTTTACATTTTCGAGGTTTGCGTCAAGTAATCCCGGAAAAGCGGAACTCCTGCTCTGTACAGTACCGTACACCCTCACAAAGTTTGTGAGTCTCAGATTTCCTAGGATCCTGCCAGGAGGACCAGTGACTTCACCCGTCACAAGCGCCAAGTGGGGGGGGGGGGGGACGGACAAAAAAAAAATACCCGAGGTGCTGCGGTCTCACCTGAGAGCTCGGCGCAATCCTTGCTGTTCATTGTAAATAGTTGGACATCTCGGGGAGCGGAGAAGAGTTGTTCGGCCGCAGGTTATCCCAATTTCCAGAGCTCTGTCCGACAACGAGAGAAGAGAAGAGATCTGTTAGAAGAGGACACTGGAGCTGTGGAGAAGACATTGAAGGGGGAACTCTAGACTCTTAAAATGTTTTTTTTAGTTTTCTACACAGCCAAGGAAGGGTTAGAACACCATTTTTTTTTTTTGTGTTCTTGTGTGAAGATTTTTTTTTTTTCTATTTTAACACATTCTCTGCATTAGCCACTTGATGACCGGCCCATAGTAGAAACACGTAATTACTTTGATGTTAAATACCAGTGTTACGGGAGCAGCCAGCTGCCATATTCCTGGTATCTTTTTTTTTTTTTTTTTTTTTTTTTACTATGGCCCATTCTCTATAAGAAAAAATTGGTCCCAACGGGGCGATTCGCTTTTTTTTTTTTTTTTTTTAAAGGCTTAAAAGTGGAGCACCAGCAAAAAAAAAAAAAAAAAAAAAAAAAAAATAGAAATCAGCAGCTACAAATACTGTAGCTGTTGACTTATTAGGACATGGACCTGTCCAGGGGGATCTTAACCCGAGCCGACTTTTCAATTGGCTCTCGGGTGCTGCCGCTGGGGGCCGAACTTCCAGCCGAGTTTACCACGACTGGTTTTGACAGGTACTTGTTCGCCCCCCACCCCCCCCCCCCCCCCCCCCCCCCCAAAAAAAAAAAAAGGTGACAGGGAGGAGGAAAACAAGCGGAACTTCGCCCTTTTTTGGGTAGACCTTCACAAACCACTTGAAGTCCGGGCTTTTCTGGCACTTTTTGTTTACATGCAACAATCAGTATGTTTTGCTAGAACATGACTTAGAACCCCCCCCCACCTCAAATATTATATATATTTTTTAAAGCAGAGGCCCTAGAGAATATATTGGTGGGCGTTGCAATTTTTTGTGTCACGCCGTATTTGCGCAGGCAATTTTTTTTTTTTTTTTTTTTTAAAAACAAAAAAAAAAAAAAAAAAAAAAAAAACACAAAACACAAAACAAAAAAACACAATACAGAACTAAATTTTTCTGTGAAATATAAAAAGCTGTTACGCCAAGTAAATAGATACCCAACACGTCACACTTTAAAAGTGCGCTGCGTGTCGCATTGAGCATGTCCAGTCGTATTCAATGAGCCCCACAGGCAGAAAAAAAAAAAAAAAATCTGCATCATGGCAAGACACATTTGTTGTGTCCTCCATTGTATTGAGTGTCTGCAGGCTAAGAGGTGGTTGTGGGCTTCCTAGGTAGGCATACAATATTAAGGAATTTGCGATCGAAAAACCTTCTAGCATAATCATCGTTCTGATTGATTGGCAGCACTGTGAACGCTCCTGGGACGGGGGAGGGGAGGACTCCGTCATGGGTCACTAATCTGATGACTTCTGCTATTCAGGGGGATCAATACAGCCTGGAATCATCCAACTCCTTCCCAATAGGGGCTTATAGTCATGACGTTCTTTAATAACCCTCTATTGGTGAGAAATGTTGCACTATTTTTTTTTTTTGTTTTTCTTGTTTTTTTTGCTCTTTTTAAAAAGAAGTTCACCTTTTCGTTAAATAATAATTATAAAATAAATTTATAAATAAAAAGTAAAAAAAATAATAAAAAAAAAAAAAATTATATATAATATATATATTAATTATTATTATTATAAATGCATATCATTTTGCAGGTAAAACAAATGTTCATTTATTATTTGTTTTCTTCTGATGGCTCCTTCCAGTAGGATAATGCACCACGTCACAAATCTGAAATCATCTCACCAGTGGACAATGAGGTCTCTCTCCTCCAATGGCCTCCACACTCACCACATCTCATCCAATAGAGGACCTTTGGTGATGTGGTGGCACCATGGATGGGCAGCCAACAAATCTGCAGCAACTGCGTGATGCTATCATGTCACTATGGACCAGAATCTCTGAGGAACGTTTCCAACACCTTATGCCATGAAGAAAACGAAGGCAGTTCTGAATGCTATAAGAAATGGTCTGGTGGGACTGGTGGGCATGCTTCAGTAGACAATCATAGATTGGAGACATACGACATGAGACTGCTAGAGATCACCACCATTCCATATTTGTTACTCACACCACATTCGATTTTTCCTACAGAAGATCCATTATAAAAGATCTCGGAGAGAGAACTGCCAATCACCAAACCATTCACCACTAGAAGCCAGGCTACAATATTCTTCCTCCACCGGCCTATAGAAGCACCACAACCCACCGAGGGGCCACAAACAAGAAGTGGTAAAGTACAGCATTTGCCCCCCCCCAGTCCCCAGGTTGGGCCCCTGAGCCAATGACAGGATCAGCACTATGGACAGCACATAACCTTTCATGATCACTTCTCCTTCCCTGAGATATTAATCATTGTCTGCACATAGCAATGAGGAGACCTCAACCTTCAACGTTTCCTTCCTAGCCAGGGGTCTTTTGTTAGTCATGCTGCAGCCAATCAGATCGCACGCCTTTTCCTTCCCGTCAGGCTGCAGCCAACTGGAAAGGCTTACATCTCTTGCCTTGTCTATTTAAACTCCGTGCAGATCTCGGCTCGTTGCCCGAGCAACACTTTTGCAGGCTTGCTGCTGAGCCCCGTACAGACATTCCACCATAGATTCCCACATAACGACCTCTGGCTTCATTCCTGGCTAAGTCTGCTACGAGCCCTGACCCTTGGCTTTGTTCCTGACTATCTAAGTCCACTACCTTCTCTGACCCTTGGCTTCATTCCTAGCTATATGTGTCTGATACCTGCCCTAGACCTTGCCTTTTTTTCATGCCTAAAGGCTGCTACCTGCCCTGACCCTTTGCTTTGTTCCTGGCTATAAGAGCCTGCTACCTGCTCTGACCCTTGGCTTTGTTTCGGCTATAGGAGCCTTCTAATCTTCCCTGACCCTAAGGCTTCCCTCCTGGCTGTGTCTGCTACCTGCCCTGACCCTTGGCTTTGTTCCTATCCAAGTCCACTACCTATTAAATGACCCTTGGCTTCATTCCTGGCTGTCTGCTAAGTGCCCTAGACCTTGCCTTTTTTTCATGCCTGAGGCTGCTACCTGCCCTGACCCTTGGTTTTGTTCCTGGCTTTAGGAGCCTGCTACCTTCTCTGACCCTTGGCTTCATTCCTAGCTATCTGTGTCTGCTACCTGCCCTAGACCTTGCCTTTTTTCATAACCGAATCTACTACCTCCGACCCTTGGCTTTGTTCCGGCTATAGGAGCCTGCTAATCTTCCCTGATCCTTGGCTTCCTTCCTGGCCGTGTCTGTTATCTGCCCTAGGCCTTTCCTTTTTTCATGACTGAGCCTGCTACCTGCCCTGACCCTTGGCTTTGTTCCTATCCAAGTCCACTAACTATTAACTGACCCTTGGCTTCATTCCTGGCTATCTGTGTCTGCTACCTGCCCTAGACTTTGCCTTTTTTCATGCCTGAGTCTGCTACCTGCTCTGACCCTTGGCTTTGTTATAGCTATAGAAGCCTTCTACCTGCCCTGACCCTTCGCTTCATCCCAGCTGTAGCCGCCTGCTACCTGCCCTGACCCTTGGCTTTGTTTCGGCTATAGGAACCGATAACCTACCTGACCCTTGGCTTCGTTCCTGGCAACAGGAGTCTCCTACCTGCTCTGACCCTTGGCTTTTTTACGGATTATTCAAGTCCACTGTCAAACCTGAACTAGGACCTCTACCTTATCTATGATATCTGCAACCAGCGGTGTCCTCTGGATAGTTACTACAGTGTACCTTCCTATGTCAGACCAATTTCTTGATACCATGTTGTCACCGAGTCCCTGGCTTTGAGTAACATGAACCTGGGGGGTCACGACCCGGGGTCAGTATGCATCAAAATCAATATCCACAATCAAGAGCTCTGAATACCTGCTGGCCCTTAGACTCTATACACCAGCTCTAACCTGGGAGGACGTTCATTCCACTTCTGCAAGTCCTGATCCTAGTCCCAGGTCTGATCTGTGCTGCCTTGCAGTGAACCAGACGTCGGCCTACAATTTTAGGCTAAATCATCCCCCCTCGGGGTACCATTGTAGTGCAGCCGGAGGGTCCACATCAGTGCAGCCGTCTCCTTCACAAGGGCACTGTACACACCAATGTTTTATCACATGGCATTGGGGTGAACCAGCCTTAAAGCAGTGTGTGTGCTGCAGAGGAAGCCTCCAACATGAAGTTTCCACATCGAGCCGGTGACCAGAGCTGAGAGGTTTCCTCATACATCCCGTGTGTCTGGTCACATGACCAGATCTGAGAGGTCCAAATACAGGGGGATGAATGGAGGAGGCTCCTGGCTATGGTCTTCAGCAGGTTCCACGAACAGCTCTGACATGTGTGGGAAACCTGCCTGGTGTGGCATCCCACTGACCACCAATGTAAGGAGCATTCTTCCCACTGGCGGCCAGTATAAAGGGGCGCCCTTCCCACTGGCGGACCCTTTGTAGCAGTCACCGCTACAAAAGGGGCACTCTTTTGAGAGATATATATATATATATATATATATATATATACACATACACACACACACACATATATATATACATATATACACACACACACACATATATACAGGCCGATGGTATATAGAAGGGGAGATATTAGAGATAGTATATATATATATATATATATATACACACACACATACACTCACTATCTATAATGTAGATGTAAAGTGCTGCGTAAATTGACGGCGCTATATAAGTAACTAAAATTTTATATATATATATATATATATATATATATATATATATATACACACACACATCTACACACATACATACATATACACACACATACAAAGGTGATGGTATATAGATGGAGGAGGGAAAGTGTATATATACGGAGGTGATGGTATATAGATGGGGAGGTGTGTATTATTATTATACAGAATTTATATAGCACCAACAGTTTGCGCAGCACTTTACAAAATGAAGGCAGTCATTAGAGTTACAATACAATTTGGTACAAGAGGAATCAAAGCCCTGATCGTTAGAGCTTACAATCGAAGACTTATAACATCCAAGTGAAAGATAGAGATATATATATCTATATATATATGGGATGGTATATAGATGTGTGAGGTATAGATACACATACAGAGGTGATGGTATATAGCTGGGGGAGGTGTATATACACAGGGGTGATGGTATATATACTACACACACACAGAAGTGTTGGTATATAGATGGGGAGGTGTATATGTAGGGGTGATGATAGATATATATATATATATATATATATATATATATATATATCACACACGTATACCGTATCTGACAAAAGTAAGTACACCCCTCACATTTTAGTAAATATTTTATTCTATCTTTTCATGTGACAACATTGAAGAAATGACACTTTGCAAAGTGTCATTTCTTCAGTGTTGTCACATGAAAAGATATAATAAAATATTTACATACATGTGAGGGGTGTATTCACTTTGTGAGATACTGTATATATTTCCCCTCCATCACCCCTGTGTATATACACCTCCCCCATCTATATACCATCACCTCTGTCTATGTACACCAAGACCGGTCCTCCCCTCCCCCATCTATATACCATCATCTCTGTCCATGTACACCAAGACCGGTCCTCCCCTCCCCCATCTATACACCATCACCTGTGTGTGTGTGTATATTATACACAGAGGTGATGGTGTATAGATGGGGGAGGGGAGGACCGGTCTTGGTGTACATGGACAGAGATGATGGTATATAGATGGGGGAGGGGAGGACCGGTCTTGGTGTACATAGACAGAGGTGATGGTATATAGATGGGGGAGGTGTGTATATATATATATATATATATATATATATATACATATACACACACACACACACACACACACACACATACATACATATATATATATATATATATATATATACACATATACACACACACATACATACATACAGACAGACAGAAGTGATGATATATAGATGGGGGGAGGTGTGTGTGTATATATATATATATATATTGGTATATAGATGGGAGACATATATATATATATTATACAGAAGTGTTGGTATATAGATGGGGGAGGGGAGGACCTGTCTAGGTGATATATATATATATACAGAGGATGTGTATACAGAGGGGGGAGGGGCTGTGTGTATATATAGGAAGACAGGTGACAGCTCCATACAGGAACAACAATAATAATAATAATGGGAGCTCTTGTCACCCCACCACACACCCAACTCAGACCATCTACAGAGGTGCGGGGGGGGGGGGGCCGCCCCCCACAACACACCTCCCCTCCCCCTCAGTTTCTCTCTCCCCCTCCCCCCTCAGTCACTCACCTCCCCGGGACCCTCCAGCCGCCATCTTCTCAGCGCGCGCCCCCCTCTTCTCACATACCACCTACGTCATCACGCACACACCAGGAGGGGGTAACGGAGGGACGTAAACCGGAAATGTCTCCGACGTCATCTGTGACGTCACCTCGCAAATCGAGGGACCACGCTGTGCGCGCGCACACCAAGGGACGGAGCTAAGCTTATGGGGACCGCGTTGAGTCCGCCCTCGTTGAGGGGGAGGGGGGGAGGGGCGGTGTGACGCTCACTAGGAAAACACCGGGCTTCTCAACCAACGGGTGGGCGGAGAAAGTTTACGGGTCGTGGTAAGGAGGTGGTGGGGGAGGTATATAAGCCATAACAGCCAATAGCAAACTGAATCATTATTATTTTTTTTAATCACTTTGATCTCGGACCTAATTATTTACAAAAGACGGTGACGATGAAGTGCAAAACATAAATGCAACGACAGGAAGAGGGTCCCTACGCAGAGGAAAGATTTACACGATCAACCCCCCCCCCTCCTGACAACACGGCGCATGCGCGAGACGACCTGTCAGGCTTGCGGAGGACGCGTCCCCGGTTACCATGCCAACCACTGACGGAATGTGCTTGTTCTGCTCTGTGATTGGTGGATGGGGGCCCTTTTATAACACAGAGTGGGAGAGCTCGCTGGCAGCTTGAGTGAAACATGACAGAGGAGAGCCGAGGACAGTATATCAGCGGGAATCAGGAAAGACTAAAGGGCCCCCCTAGGGGCGGACTGACAACTCATGGGGGCCCCCCAGACAATAGGAGATAATGGGGCCACACAGTATACACATATACACTATACAATCACACTATACAATCACACAGTATACAATCACACACTATACAATCACACAGTATACAATCACACACTATACAATCACACAGTATACAATCACACACTATACACACTATACAATCACACAGTATACACACACAGTATACACACACAGTATACAATCACAAAGTATACAATTACACAGTTTACAATCACACAGTATACAATCACACTATACAATCACACAGTATACACACACAGTATACAATCACACTATACAATCACAAAGTATACAATTACACAGTTTACAATCACACACTATACAATCACACAGTATACAATCACACTTTACAATCACACAGTATACACACACAGTATACAATCACACAGTATACAATCATACAGTATACAATCACACACTATACAATTACACACTATACAATCACACAGTATACAATCACACTATTCAATCACACAGTATACACACACAGTATACAATCACACAGTATACACACTATACAATCACACACTATACAATCACACAGTATACACACACAGTATACAATCACACTATACAATCACAAAGTATACAATTACACAGTATACAATCACACACTATACAATCACACACTATACAATCACACAGTATACAATCACACAGTATACAATCACACTATTCAATCACACAGTATACACACACAGTATACAATCACACACTATACAATCATACAGTATACAATCACACACTATACTTTTTGGTTAAGTTCTATTGGCAGATAACATGTCTAATTTTATTTGTTTTCTTTTATTAATGCACAATAAATTGTGTAGAATAATACTTGTCTATGTGTTTTACTTCAAATGACAGTTTGGGAGTAGGCAGTTACATTTAAAAAAATACAATGTAAAATTGACAAGGGACACCAATATAGTTGTATCTTTGATCTTAAAAACTCCAGGATAATGGTGTTGTGGTAACTTTGCCCAAATGAAAAAAAAAAAAAACATAATAATATTATTCTTGATATCACTAAAAAAAAAAAAAGCCTTTGAAAATTAGTTTGCAATAACTCCATCAGTATCACCAGCAAAGCAGCTTCATTATTATCCCATTAAAGAAGAAGAGAATTGTGTGCTGCGTTTGGAGATTTCATAATTTGCCGCGTCCCGAATGTTAATTCTCCATTATGAACGCTAGTTTACAAGACCGACCGCTTCCGTCTCGTCCTTGCTTCCGAGCATGTGTGTTTGTACTTTGGACTTTCGTCCGACGGACTTGTGTACACACGCTCGGAAAATCCAACAACAGACATTTGTCCGCGGAAAATTTGAAAACATGCTAGCCAACGTTTGTGCGAGGAAAGTCCGACAACAATTGTCCGATGGAGCGTACACACGGTCGGATTTACCGCCAACAGCCTGACATCCAACATTTCCCATCGGAAAGTCCGATCGTGTGTACGAGGCTTTAGTCAGGAAGGGAGTACTAGGGCTGTGCGCATGGACTGAAGACCGCAGCACCTTGACACTTGTCATCCTCTTTTTGAAGCTTTGTAAGTCCAGGATTGATTGCGCTACTTACCCATAGTCAGGAAAGAGTACTGGGGCTGTGCGCATGGTCTGGCGACTGCAGGAGCTTGACACTTGTCATTTCTTTTTGACAAACTTTGAAAGTCCAGGACTGAGTGCGTCAGGAAAAGAGTACTGGGGCTGTTCTCACAGCCTGGCGACCATCACTCCTTGACACTTGTCATCCCCCTTTTTGCAAACTTTCTTAGTCCAGGATTGAGTGCGCTACATACCCTAAGTCAGGAAAGGAGTACTGGGGCTGTGCGCATCACCTGGCGACCGCAGCACCTTGCCATTTGTTATCCCCACGTTGCTGAACTTTGTAAGTCCAGGATTGAGTGTGCTACATTCCCCCTCGAATTCAGGAAAGGAGTACTGGGGCTTTGTGCGCGGCCTGGTGACCATATCTCCTTGATACTTATCGCTTTTTTGCAAGCTTTGTAAGTCCAGGATTAAGTGCGCTACTCACCCTAAGTCAGGAAAAAGAGTACTGGGGCTGTGCGCACGGCCTGGCAACCGCAGCAACTTGACACTTGTCATCCCCATTTTTCTGAATTTTGTAAGTCCAGGATTGAGTGTGCTACGTCACCCCCCCCCCCCCAGGAAAGAAGTACTGGGGCTGTGCACACGGACTGGCGACAGCGGCACCTTGACACTTATTATCGCCTTTTTGCAAGTCCAGGATTGAGTGAGCTGCATACCCTAAGTCAGGAAAGGAGTACGGGGGATGTGCGCAACAGCGTGGTGACCAGGGAACCTCGACACTTATCCTCATTTTGCTGAATTTTGTAAGTCCAGAATTGAGTGCGCTACATACCCTAAGTCAGGAAGGAGTACAGGGCTGTGCGCCTGGCCTGGCGTCCGCAGCACCTTGCCACTTGTTACCGCCATTTTGCTGAATTTTGTAAGTCCAGGGGTTGAGTTGCGCTACTTCACCCCAAGTCAGGAAAGGAGTGCTGGGGCTGTGCCACGTCCTGGCGACCCAGCGAACCCCTGTGGGGCTGTGACTTGGTGAAGGCAGTAAGAGTTAGACATGTGCACTGACAAAAAATGTGTTTGTTTTCGTTTCATTCGTTTTTTGCTTTTTTTTCGGAATTCCGGAAATCTGAAAATTCAGAATTCGGAAATTCGGAAATCCCAAAACTCGGATTTTCACATTTCCGAATTTTGAATTTCCGAATTTTCAAATTTCCGGATTTTCGGAATTCGAAAATTCGGAAATTCAACAATTCGAAAATCCAAAAATAAGAAAATCTCAAAATCTCAAAAAAAGAAAGAAAATCAGTAAAATTTGAAATAATAACTAACTAATAATAACTAAGTATTACATTTATAGGTATTGGAATTTCCTTTCAAATTTGGCTGTTTGAGAACGTAATACAAATTTATCTGAAATTATGAAGTATCCGAAATAACAAATGCAGCATCTAAAGAAATAGAATGGAACAAATTAATAATAAATAATAATAATAAAAAGGTTTTATTATTATTATTGTTATTTATTATTATTAGCTCGTTACTTTCCATTCGTTTAGATATGGCATTCATTATTTCAGATAATTCGTAACTTTGGATAAATTCGTACTCGTTACGTTCACTAACAGCCAAATTTGAAAGGAAATTCTGAAACCTATAAATTTAATATCTATTATTAATTATTTCAGATTTTCGGGTTTATGAATTTCCAGATTTTCATTCTTTTGGATTTTCAAATTTCCAAATTTTTGAATTTTCAAATTTAAGAAATTTCCGAAATTCCGAAAGTTCGGAAATTCGAAATTTGCGGAAATTCAAAATTTTGGAATTAACAAATTTCTCAAAATTTGTCAAAATTCGTTAAAACACTAATTCGGAACTAAACGAATTGCACATGTCTAGTAAGAGTGATTGGCGGTGGTGACGGTACTGAAGTCGGGTCTATACCGTTGGCTGAGTGCTTTGATGAGATCGCAGTATCTGTGTCGTGTGTGGTGTTACCTCTGCTTATTGGATATTGAGCTATGCGGAATTTTTTGTGACAAGAAACCTTGTGGTGAGATATGTTCTAGTGGAATAACAGGTTTTATTTGAGTTTTACTGCACTATGTGGAGCCTTTTTTCTTTTTCACGTGATCCCTGACCATTTTTTATACCTGCTTTTGGAGTAGTGGAGATGAATAGACGTGAAACAGAGCTGGATGAGAAGTGAGGTGTGTGTGGGGATTTCTGATACGAGTGCATATTGCATATCTGGGGAAATGACAGGCAATATTGTTTGGTAGAAGGAATCTGCAGAGTGTGAACACACTTGGTGTGGTGAAAGAAGACATTTATGCTTTTTTTATTTACATTTGGACTTGTATTGCTCACTATATTACTGGGGAATCACTAATCCACAATGGTGTTTTTTAAAAACTTTATTTATTACATACACGTTTATGTATAGATACATATAGAGCTGTTTATAACTTTATGTGCATTTTTTTTTTTAGGGTGGAATTACAGCTCTACTAGTAACTCATTATTTTTTTTTTTTACGTTGCTTACTTTTTGATGAATTTGTATATGGGGTGTATAGTGGTGGCAGTGAAGTGACACATATTTATTTCTATTTTCACTTGCATTTTTCAAGCACATTTTCTTTCACAGGGGGATTAATGTGTTCAGTGCAGAGAAGGTCTTTCTTTTATGAATTAAATCTATAACACACAACTATCATGGGGCGAACAATCCCAAACAACAAGGGAAAAAGGAAAAAAAAGATTAGACAGTCTGGAACAGCAGGGGGCGCACAGCAGTCCTTTCCTGTGTGTGTAAGTAGAACATCTGAGGGGTCTGCTCTGTTCTTTTTCAGCATGACTTCCACTAATTCTGAGCTGAGTGATGTATCTCATTAATAATCCCTTGGACCCCCCCTGGTTTATGATGCCAGGAGGCAAGGCAGGGTTTCTGATCATGTGACCGTTGTAAATTGCTATCACGGTGGTCACATGATCAGAAAGCTCCTGATCGCAAGTAGCGATCAGGATCTTTCCGTTAGCCGCCGGTATCTCTCAGCACAGCTGTATTCACGCAAATATGTGTCTGCTCAGGGGTTACTCCTGAAAGAAGATATTGCCGACTCCCCTCCACCCTTCACCGCTGTGGTCCAGGACGCAGAAGCTGAAGTCGTCTCTGGGGGTCATCCACGGAAACACCACCTGCGGGGGCAATGAGAGGAACATGTCACTGGCCTTGGTCACCACATCCACTATCTTAATCCATTTTTCTGTGTTACAACTAGGGTTGCACCGATACTAGTATCAGTATCGGTGCCGATACCGAGTATTTGCGCTATCGGTACTCGTGCAAATGCACCAAGACCTGAAACTGGCTCGGCTCTTTGAGCTGTCAGTGGGTCTTCCCGGTGTTAAAGAAGTCCAGTAATTGGAGCTGTCAAAAAAAAAAAAAAAGCAGCCGGCAATGTTTATTAACAACATTGCTCAGACCTGAAACACTAAAATAAAAAGAAACATTGTTTCTTTTTGTATCTTTCTGTTTCTTCATCTGCGGATCAGAGGGATGGACAAATGTTCCTCTGTTTAACCCCTTAACAACCCTTAATTTACTCTAATCAGCCTTAATTAACTCCCAATTCTCCTTCATTTAATTATTATTAAATGAAGTACTAAAAGTACGGCGAGTACTAAAA
The DNA here is from genome assembly GCF_042186555.1 of Aquarana catesbeiana. Classification (NCBI taxonomy): domain Eukaryota; kingdom Metazoa; phylum Chordata; class Amphibia; order Anura; family Ranidae; genus Aquarana; species Aquarana catesbeiana. The sequence continues at coordinate 700,920,599 of NC_133326.1, forward strand.
AAAAAAAAAAAAAAAAAAAAAGTACCGGTACTTGTACTCATTGTAAAAAAAATGGTATCGGTGCACCCCTGGTTACAACCATCTCTCAGCAATACTTTTGAATGGAGCATCAAAGGGTTAGGCTTTTATTAGACATTTGCGCCGTCAATAAATTTGTTGCGTTTCGTTCAGTTCCGTATTGGGATTAATTCGTAATTCGTGTTCGAAATTTCGTACGAAATACAAATTTTCGTTAGGTTTGTTATTTTTTCGTAACAATTACGAATGTTCGTTATGATGAATTTATCATTATGAGGGGCTCCCACCATCCCTGTGCTGTGCTGACTTCCTGGGGTTTTTAACTTTTAGGTTCGTTAACTTTTCGTAACAATTACGAATGTTCATTAGGAATTTGGATCCGAAATTCGTAAATGAAATTTCGTATTTCGTACAAAATTCGGAAGCATAGCAATTCGTATTTCGGATCCTCCCGAATGTACGAATTTACGGAAATTCGTACAAATTTTCGATTCGTACGAAATTAATCGCACATGTCTAGCTTTCGTTGCTTTCTGGGTGTCCCAGCTGAGGAGATTTAGGCCTTGCTCACAAGGAGTGTACTAGAGCGTTATGCCGCGTACACACGACCGGTTTTGCCGTCAGAATAAACTCCGAAGGTTTCTCCGACGGAATTCCATTCAAGCGGTCTTGCCTACACACGGTCAAACCAAAGTCCAACCAAAGTCCGACTGTCCAGAACGCGGTGACGTACAACACTTACGACGGGACTAGAAAAGGGAAGTTTAATAGCCAGGAGCCAATAGCTTCCGTCTCGTACTTGCTTCAGAGCATGTGTCGTTTTTGGTCCGTCGGAACAGCCTACAGACGAGCGGTTTTCCCGATAGGAATTGGTTCCATCGCAAATATTTAGAACAAGTTCCATTTCTAGGTCCGTCAGAATTTTCGAAAAAAAAAAAAAAAGCCAGATGAGGCACACACACGACCGGAATAGACGATGAAAAGCTTCCCTCTGACTTTTTCTGTCGGACATTCCGCTCGTGTGTACGCGGCTTGAGGCTGTGTTTACCCGCACCCGCGTGTTCCCGTGCATTCCTCATGCAGGCAGTTCCATTGATGTCAATTGGGGTGCAGCGGCTGCATGGACACAGCCGCTCCTCCCAATCTTATATCCATGCGGGTGCGTGTCCCCAAACTCACAATGTTGGGAGTCTGGGGACACGCATTGGATGTCAAATTGGGAACAGCAGCTGTGTTAATGCAGCCGCTGCACCCCGATTGACATCATTTGGACTGCCTGCACGGGGATGCATACCTCCCAACATTTTGAGATGGGAATGAGGGACACCTACTAGCAAACGTATGCGGGCATAGGACACGCCCCCTGTCACACCCCCTTAAAGGAGAATTAACCAACAAAAAAGGTTAATTAAATCCACAAGTGCTTTTTTTTTTTACCACTACTATTCCTTTATATTGGCTCTTAAAATTTACAAAATGCAGCAATTTAGAATTTGGATGAAAGTTTTAGCGCTGGGAAACACTTTTTGAAAGATAAAAATGTACAACTATATGTATCAGACCAAAATGAAGGACAAATGAGGAGGAACGAGGGACAGAGGGACATTGCTTCAAATCAGGGACAGTTGGGAGCTATGGGGATGTACGGAATACTTGTGCCCCCCTGTGCTGGTAAACACAGCTATTCACGGTTGTATGCTATAGTGAGGCCTTACCCTATTTGTCTTGGTGACCGCTCTGTAAAGAATATTTGAGTTGTCACCGGAACCAGAGCAGAGGGGAAGTCTTCTGATGGGGACCCTTGTTCTGGTGAGAGAGGATTTCCCTTATATATAGAGATAGTCTCTCATTGTCTGTTGTGTCTCAGGACAGAAAGTGACAGGAAATATCCCCCAAGAGGATGGACGTGGCAGAGGTTTTATCCATTCCCTACTCTATATATAGAACAAAAAAAGTCCTTGGATATAGATTAATAACAGGCTTTTTGTACTTAGTCCACATTACATTGTTGGTCCTCTGGGGCAGCTCACTCTGTGATAGCATTGTCTTCCGGACACTGCTGACCACAGATTAAGGTAAAGAGCTAATCATGGGCTCTTTACCACGTGATCAGCTGTGTCCAATCACAGCTGATCATGGATGGAAATAGAAGCTGGTTATCGGCACTCCTTTCCTCATGCTGACAGTGTGAGGAGAGGAGAAGAGAGATGATATCCCAGCTTCTCTAAAAGGGACACGTACACTGATAATCAGGGCACGGATTATCAGTGCAGTCCCAATAATGCACTTCATTACTGCTCATCAGTGCCTCCTCATCAGTGTCACCTATCAGTACTGCCCATCTGTGCAGCCTATTAGTGCCCATCAGTGCTACCTCATCAGTGTCACCCATCAGAGCTCATCAGAGCTCATCAGTGCTGCCTATCAGTGTTACCTATCAGTGCTGCCTATCAGTGCCACCTCATCCGTGTTACCTATCAGTACGCATCAGTGGTGCCCATCAGTGTCACCTATCAGTGCCCATCAGTGCCTCCTCATCAGTGTCACCCATCAGAGCTCATCAGTGCTGCCTATCAGTGTTACCTATCAGTGCTGCCTATCAGTGCCACCTCATCAGTGTCACCTATCAGTACTGCCCATCAGTGCAGCCTATTAGTGCCCATCAGTGCTGCCTCATCAGTGTCACCCATCAGAGCTCATCAGTGCTGCCTATCAGTGTCACCCATCAGAGCTCATCAGTGCTGCCTATCAGTGTCACCCATCAGAGCTCATCAGTGCTGCCTATCAGTGTTACCTATCAGTGCTGCCTATCAGTGCCACCTCATCCGTGTTACCTATCAGTGCGCATCAGTGGTGCCCATTAGTGTCACCTATCAGTGCCCATCAGTGCCTCCTCATCAGTGTCACCTATCGGCGCCCATCAGTGCTGCCCATCAGTGTCACCTATCAGTGCCTCCTCATCAGTGTCACCAATCATCGCCCATCAGTGCCGCATCATCAGTGCAGCCCATTAGTGCCCATCAGTGCAGCCTATCAGTGTCACCTATCAGTGCCCATCAGTGCAGCCTCCTCAGCGCACATCAGTGAAGGAAAAAACAATAACATATAACAAACTTTAAAAAACTTTTTTGGGGGTATTTTTTTTCAAAATTTTCTGTATTTATTTAGCAAAAAATTTAAAAACCAGTAGCGATTAAATACCACCAACAGAAAGCTCTATTTGTGTGAAAAAAAAAATGATAAAAATGTTGCTTGGGTACAGTGTTGCATGATCGCACAATTGTCATTCAAAGTACGAAAGCTGGCCTGGGCAGGAAGGGGGTAACAGTGCATGGTTGGCAAGCGGTTAAAAAAAGATGTCGATCCTCCTAGGATACCAGTAAAAAACAGAAGCAGTGTCTAATTCCTCCTGAAGGTGGCGGTATAAAGCTTCATCCACACTGGAGCTCTTCTAAAGGCTTTTCTCCTGACAGGAGAAAAGCAGCTACAAAAACGATCCAAGCCGCGTTTGTTCAAACGCATTTAGTGGCATCAAGCGCTTGGGAGTTTATTCATGTTACTGAGACCCTACACGGGCCACCAGTGTAAGAAGGCGTGTTACTGGGGATCCACATTGGCCACCAATGTAAGAAGGGATGTTACTCAGACCTTACACTGGCCACCAGTGTAAGAAGGGATGTTACTGGGACCCCACACTGATCACCAATGTAAGAAGGGATGTTACTGGGGCTCCACACTGATCACCAATGTAAGAGGGGATGTTACTGGGATCCTACACTGGCCACCAATGTAAGAAGAGATGTTACTGGGACCTTACTACACTGTCCACCAATGTAAGAAGCAATGTTACTGGGACCCCACACTGATCACAAATGTAAGAAGGGATGTTACTGAGACCTTACACTGTCCACCAATGTAAGAAGCAATGTTACTGGGACCCTACACTGATCATCAATGTAAGAAGGGATGTTACTGAGATCTTACACTGGCCACCAGTGTAAGAAGGGATGTTACTCAGACCTTACACTGGCCACCAATGTAAGAAACAATGTTACTGGGACCCCACACTGATCACCAATGTAAGAAGGGATGTTACTGGGGCTCCACACTGATCACCAATGTAAGAGGGGATGTTACTGGGGCTCTACACTGATCACCAATGTAAGAGGGGATGTTACTGGGATCCCACACTGGCCACCAATGTAAGAAGAGATGTTACTGGGACCTTACTACACTGGCCACCAATGTAAGAAGCAATGTTGCTGGGACCCCACACTAATCACCAGTGTAAGAAGGGATGTTACTGGGGCTCCACACTGATCACCAATGTAAGAAGGGATGTTACTGGGGCTCTACACTGATCACCAATGTAAGAAGGGATGTTACTGGGGCTCTACACTGATCACCAATGTAAGAGGGGATGTTACTGGGATCCCACACTGGCCACCAATGTAAGAAGAGATGTTACTCAGACCTTACACTGGCCACCAATGTAAGAAGCAATGTTACTGGGAACCCACACTGATCACCAATGTAAGAAGGGATGTTACTGGGGCTCCACACTGATCACCAATATAAGAGGGGATGTTACTGTGATCCCACACTGGCCACCAATGTAAGAAGAGATGTTACTGGGACCCCACACTGATCACCAATGTAAGAAGGGATGTTACTGGGACCCCACACTGATCACCAATGTAAGAAGGGATGTTACTGGGGCTCCACACTGATCACCAATGTAAGAAGGGATGTTACTGGGATCCCACACTAGCCACCAATGTAAGAAGAGATGTTACTGGGACCCCACACTGACCACCAATGTAAGAAGGGATGTTACTGGGCCCCCAAACTGACCACCAATGTAAAGAGAGCAGTACTTGGTTGGTGGGCACCTTGACCACCAATGCATAACTTATCTTATCACCCTACCAGTGTACTGACCACAACCACTTTATTTTGGACATTCCCCTTTAAAATGCTGACCAAACCTCAACGTCCCCCACCCCTTCCCATGATCTTTGGTTTCTTCTATGTTTTTAAAGGATATCTCCACCTCTCTGTGGTTGCCTACCATTGTGTCTTTACACAAGTTTTCCCCTTCCTGCCCAATGGAAAAGAGGGGGTGGGTTCATTCAAAAATGTCTAAATGATGTGGGTCTTTTCCAGTATTTCATTATGGAGCACCATGTGATGTGGGGGTTACAAGAACCGCGGCGTATCACTGTATGTGAAGGCACCTCTGGGTTCTTTGATTTATCTTATATCCTGGTACAAGTTCACTTTAGAGGAAACCTAGTGTCAGGGCTGGGCTCAACCCTTCCTTCTCTGAGCTGGCCGCTCAGCTGTCGGCTAATTGCCAGCTCCCATCTGTCTCCACAAGTACTCAGCTGTTGATGATCCTGCTCGTCAGTCCTGCCTACTTAAGCCGTCCAGTCCAGAGCAGCTCTGCCTTCGCCTTGGTCACATCACAATAAACTATCTCCTGCGTTCCTGTTTAAAAACTGGCTTTGCTGACATCCCTTCTGGCTCCAGATCCTGCTCGCTGTTCCACTACATTGATCCCTGACTTCGGGCTTGGCTGACTATCCGTTCTGGTTACTGAACTTTGGCTATGTTTTGACTACGTTTGTTCTTTTTACTTTTATTATTAAACAAGTGTGATTTAACTGTACTTCTGTCTCGGTCTGATTTCATGGTTTCTGACACCTAGAACAAGCCTGGGACAGGTGAAGGCTCCACGCTTGATCTACATACTTGTTTCAGATCGGCAATTCAGAAAGTACTGGAGCCAAAGTGTTGGAATGATAGCCAGGCAACTCTGATATTCAGAAGGAGCTAGCCAATGACAGCTAAAACTGAATGGCTCCATAAACTAACATTTTACGTGGAGCACTTCTTTAGGGTTACCATACATGTTACAATCTGACCGTACAATTTATGGCAATAACTTCTCTGCAGGATGTGGAAACCTTGCAAGTAGATATGAACAAATTAATGGGGTGGGCAACTACATGGCAAATGAGGTTTAATGTGGAAAAATGTAAAATAATGCATTTGGGTGGCAAAAATATGAATGCAATCTACTCACTGGGGGGAGAAACTCTGGAGGAATCTAGGATAAAAAATGACCTGGGGGTCCTAGTAGATGATAGGCTCAGCAATGGCATGCAATGCCATGCTGCTGCTAACAAAGCAAACAGAATATTGGCATGCATTAAAAAGGGGATCAACTCCAGAGATAAAACGATAATTCTCCCGCTCTACAAGACTCTGGTCCGGCCTCACCTGGAGTATGCTGTCCAGTTCTGGGCACCAGTCCTCAGGAAGGATGTACTGGAAATGGAGCGAGTACAAAGAAGGGCAACAAAACTAATAAAGGTGATTTCAATTTACAAATACCGTACTGGTGACCCCACAATAGGGATAAAACTTTTTTGCAGAAGGAAGTTTTATAAGACTCGTGGCCACTCATTAAAATTAGAAGAAAAGAGGTTTAACCTTAAACTGTATAGAGGGTTCTTTACTGTAAGAGCGGCAAGGATGTGGAATTTCCTTCCACAGGCGGTGGTCTCAGTAGGGAGTATCAATAGTTTCAAGAAACTATTAGATAAGCACCTGAACGACCACAACATACAGGGATAGACAATGTAATACTGACATATAATCACACACATAGGTTGGACTTGATGGACTTTTTTCAACCTCACCTACTATGTAACCATGTAGCTTTAAATTTACTAAAACTACGAAACTTTGAGGACCTACCTAATCTATCTAATCAGTCTGTATCCAATAAGGCAGGAGCTTGCACTAGTTGGTTGAAATTGTTCAATCAGATCATAATGTGTGTGGTGAGTTTAAGAGAATCTGCTAGGATGGATGTTTGAAGGTTGCAGTCTAGGCTTCAATCCAGTGCTGACAGCTGCCCCTGTAAACAGTGCCAGTACAGAGGCAGGAGATGTGCACCTTGCAAAGAGCCTCATCTTGACCCACAATAGCCAGCCTAGCAGGTCACCTTTAAGGTATATGACCTTCTGACGTCAGCTACGGTCAGTGTGAAAAGATTGGAGTGTCCTACAGACCAATGAGGATGCTCTTACCCCACTTGTGGAGTTTTGTGGAGATAAGTCCAGGAAGGGGCTGTCCTGTGTTCCACTCTGACACATCTCAAAGAAATCAGCAAAAGTTTCCTGGCGGGGTTCCACACTGGTCAACTCCATACGCATCTCTTCTTTCCCCTCCAACTCCGGGATGCTGCGGCTTCCCCATGTCATGGACTTCAACCTGTGAGTGAAAAGGGTGGGGTGGCATAAGATGGCAAGTGTGATCTTGGAACAGCTCATAAATGGTCACAGATGTGCATCCAATGTCTCAATCTACATTATATATATATATATTGTGATATTGGGGTGTTTAGCTCAGTGGTAAATGCATCTTCACATAGTGAGTCCACAGCAGTCAGTTATGAGATTTGAGGGCATGGCAGCCCATTTTTATTAACAGGAACAAAATAAAAGTTTATACACAGGATTTCCCACACAGGGGTTCTTCTCCAGTAAATTCATACAACCGAAAATGCCAAGCCTCCTGGCTCCTAGGCTTACTTTGTCTTGCAGTTCCTTGCTGAACCGGCCTACTCCTGGCCTCAACAGAACTCTCCAGACCCCTGGGTTTGCTTACTGTCCCCCAGACTTCAGGACTTCCTTCAGCCCCCTTGGACTTGCTAGTCGCCTCAGCTCTCCCAGCCTCCCAGACCCTTCTCTGGTCTCACAGGCCCTTGTAGCCGTCCCAACCGTCCCAGTACTTCAGATACGAAGTCCCCCCTTACCAGGGATGTAGTCTCACACAGGGCAGACAGCTTTTCAGACACAGGTCTGTCTTGATACAGCAGCAAGCTGCACACACTCCCCCTTCCTCCACTCTCTGCTCTCACCAGCCCCTCGTTATATGGGCTGTCTGGACCTGGGCACACAACCTGCTGGCTATCCATAAGACCTGAACACAGGGTTGGAGATTCCATCCCACCCATGATGAATACGTATCTGCCTATATTTCTCAGCATTGAGGACATTGTTGAGCCTGACCAAATCTCCAACTTCATTTGTAGAAATGCAGCCCCAAACTTGCAGGGAACCTCCACCGTGCTTCACAGTTGGCTGCAGACACTCATTATTGTACCGCTCTCCAGCCCTTCACCAACAAACTGCCTCCTACTACAGCCAAATATTTCACATTTGATGCATCAGTCCAGAGCACCTGCTGCCATTTTTGTGCACCCCAGTGCCTATGTTTTCGTACATAGTTGAGTCAATTAGCTGTGTTTCCACGTCGGAGGTATGATAGCTTTTTGGCTGCAATTCTTCCCTGAAGACCACTTCTGGACATACTTCTAGACAGACTTCTCTGGACAGTAGATTGGTTTACTGGTTTCCTCCAGTTCTGTGCTGAGGGCACTGCTGGACATCTTCGGATGTGGAAGGGAAGTAAGCACGATGTGTCTTTCATCTGCTGCATTAAATTCCCTTGGCCAACCATTGCATCTACGCTCCTCAACATAGCCCGATAAATGGTGTCCTCAATGCTAAGAAATACAGGCAGATACTTATCCCTCACGTCAGATCATCAGGGAGGTGTGTGATTGGCCCGAATTTATTCTGCCTCAGGACAACGACCCCAAACATGCAGCCAACGTCATTGAGAACTATCTTCATTGTACAGAAGAACAAGAGGTCCTGGAAGTGATGGTTTGGCCCCCACAGAGCTCTGATCTCACAATCATGGCGATTGTCTGGGATTACATAAAGAGACAAAAGGATTTGGGGCAGCCGACATCCACAGAAGATCTGTGATTTGTTCTCCAAGATCTTTGAAACAACCTACCTGCTGAGTTCCTTCAAAAACTGTGTGTAAGTCTACCTAGAAGAATTGACGTTGGTATGCAGGCAAACGGTGGTCACACCAAATATTGATTTGATTCCGATTTTTCTTCTGTTCGCTCACTTTGCATTTTGTAAATTGATAAAAAAAAAAAATTCTAATCTATATTTTTGAAAGCATTCTTACTTGGCAGGTTTTCTTCGCACCTGCCTAAAACCTGTGCACAGTATATACTTCTTTCTATATGTGCATACCATAAAAAAATCCAAAACAAAATTCTTCTGGCTCCCCGTTAACCAGGTGTGCCTACTAAATGGCGCCATGTTATTCACGGCTGTCTTTTTCCCTTTACCCTCCAGGCACATACTGTCAAAACTGGTTACTTGAAATCTCTTGAAGGCTCACTTGAAGGCTCAATAAATCTCTTTACTACACTACAACACACAGTAGAATAAGACATCCTAAATTAATGAGTAACTCCAAAGGCACTTCATGCTGCAAACATACTTTAAATATTGCTTTGGAGTGGTCGGGGTGGAGCAGGGGCAGACTGACAACTCATGGGGCCCCCGGGCAATAGAAGATTATGGGGCCCCCCAGGCAATAGGAGATTATGGGGCCCCCAGGCAAAAGATTATGGGGCCACACAGTATACACACACACACACACATATACAGTATACACACACAGACACACAATATACACACACAGTATACACACACACACATACAGTATACACACAGTATACACACACAGAATACACACACACACACTGAAAAGGTACTGGAGAGGCGGGGCAGCTATAATCTTGGGATTTTTTCAAAAACACAGATTTGTACATACTGTCCCTGGTTTTATTGAGGCTGGCAACCCTGATGGGGCCCCCTAGTGGCATGGGGCCCTCGGGCAATGCCGAGTGCCTGAATGGTCAGTCCGCCCCTGGGGTGGAGCGATAATAAGGAACCAGGCTCCTTATCTACATCCATTCCCTCTATGGCGGGGGTCTCCAAACCTTCCAAACAAAGGGCCAGCTTACAGTCCTTCAGACTTTAGAGGGGCCGTACTGTGGCCAGGGGCAGTAAAAAAATGTCCCAGGCTTGGTGGTTATTGTGAGTAAAAAAATTAATAGTGCCTGTAGTTTGTAGAAGGCAGAATAGTGCCCCATAATTGGTATTAATGGGAGGTATAATGCCCGGTGATTGTAGTCAGTGGAAGGACTAGACCCAATAATTGATATCAGTGGGAGGAATAGTGCCCTATTGTTTGTGTCAATTGAAGGAATAGTGCTCCATGATTGGTGTCAGTAGGGGGAACAGTGCCCCATCATTGGTGTCAGTGGGAAATATAATGCCTTATTGTTGGTGTCAGTGGGAGGAATAGTTCCCCATCATTGGTGTCAGTGGGAAATATAATGCCTTATTGTTGGTGTTAGTGGGAGGAATAGTGCCCCATCATTGGTGTCAGTGGGAGGAATAGTGCCCCATCATTGGTATTAGTGGGAGGAATAGTGTCCCGTCATTGGTATCAGTGGGAGGAATAGTGTCCCAGCATTGGTAATAGTGGAAGGAATAGTGCCCCATTGTTGGTGTCAGAGGGAGGAATAGTGCGCCATCATTGGTGCCGGTGGGATGAACAGAGCCCCATCATTGATATTAGTAGGAGAAATAGAGCCCCATTGTTGGTAATAGTGGAAGGAAAAGTGCCCCATCATTGGTGTCAGAGGGAGGAATAGTGCCCCATATCAGTGGGAGGAATAGTGCGCCATCATTGGCATTAGTAGGAGGAATAGTGCCCCGTCATTGGTAATAGTAGAAGCAGGGCTTTTTTTCAGGGGGAACTTGGTGGAACTCAGTTCCACCACCTCTGGCTCAGACCCTTTGGTGCCTGCTCTTCTCAATCACTTGTAAACACAGAAGTCCGGTTTCTGTGTGTACAAGTGACAGCTCTGCACTCTGTATGTAATGCAATCCTGGTATTTAATGCCCCTTTAAGACCCTCCTACTGTTTTCGTGAAATTTGACTGAACACACCCACTATTTGATGTGATTTGGAGGGTGTGTGTAGAGGGAGGGGTTTTGTGGGGCCATGGTTAAGTTCCAGCACCTATTGTTTGAGAAAAAAAGCCCTGAGTAGAAGGAATAGTGCCCCATCGTTGGTGTCAGTGGGAGGAATAGTGCACCAAGACCCGGATAAAGGCAAGCGTCGAAAAGGTCAAATCTGGCCTGCGGCCTGCAGTTTGGCGACCACTGCTCTAGAGGTAAAGATTATACAGCTGGACAGGTAAAGCCCAACTCCATCTTTACTGAATAAACATAAATAAAGTGGCCCAATAGCATATGACAATAAAAAAATGCATCTTTTGCTTGAATAATACCCAGTTAAATAACTTTCCCTCCACCTTTCCAGTGTGCCTGATGTGACAGGAGTCACTTTGGGCGGGGGGCCCTTGGAACCCAGCTTATCTTAGAGAGGTCAGAAACTCCTTTTTCAGCTCCCCCCTTTTATGTCCAAGTCACCCTGTGTCTATTAGGAGCACAGGGTGACCGAGAAAATGGACAACTACTTAATGGAGGCTTAGAGCGTGGTTTGGGAAAACTTTTAAATGGGACAAAAATATTTATCAACAATATCTCTTAAGAAATCTATGAAGATAAAGTAATTCCACGTTATGCTGGAACATGGTTTGTCTTCTAATGACTTGTCTAGTGGAAAGAATACACAAATGTGTGTCTCTCCCATTGTATGCCTCCTAGGGTACAGTCCCATTATTAATTGTGTTAATTAAGACTCCATTGTTTCTGGCAGTCTGCTCATCTCTTGAACAGCTGATTAATATTGTGACCACTTTACCTTGTTATGTCATTATTATGTTATGTTATTGTTATGTTACCTTGTTATTGTGAGATGTTATGTTTTATGCTTATAACAATGTGTATTGTACAGTATTTTGTATTCAGGGTTGTAGGTGTCGGGCAGTCTGGTCACCTAGAATGGTTTAAGTGACTAGTTTATTAGCTCATGCTAATTATATCACTGTCAGCTATTACTTGCTAGAGGTGGCTTACCATATAGTATATGTTGGTTGTTCTTTAGTTATGTTAATTACGGTATAGTTCTGTATGCAATTTCCTTTGCATACGATAATGTGATCAGGCTCACATGGTCTAGTGTATTATAAATTCTGTGTGAGTTTTGATAAACAGTTCCAGTTCTCATACAAGCTATTTGTCGGCTAGTCTTGTACGATCAGCTATAATATCTGGTTCCTATGTCCAGACTGGAGGAAGCTGTATACTGATGGAAGCACCAAAGCTGGGTGCTGGACGGGTCCGTCACACCTGATATTTCAAGGTTAAACCTCTTATCCTGACAATCCTGAAAGTTTAGAGCAGCCCTGGGTCACTTTTGGAAGAAGGTTGACAACGCTGTAAGAATTCCAGCATCTGGTTTGGGCTGCACTACACTGACATGATTTTTCATGATTTTTTCATGTAACACCCCTTCATTTCTAGCCCCTTTTTAGTTTTTAACACTGCGATAGCCTGACTGACAATTACTCTGTCCTGCAACACTACACCCAAATTCATTTTATAAAATTGTTCTAGAGAGACAGAGCTTTCTTTTAGCGGTATTTAAAGTGTCACTAAACCCACATCATTAAAAAAACTATCAATAAATAGTGTAGTCCATGCTGCTCATACTCACTCAGTCACTGTGGCATTCCTTTTCTGTATTCTACAAAAAACCTGGTTGATCCTGCTGCTCTCTACCTCCACCCTGTGTCAATTTTTCCACTGCAGTTGGGGATTCTGCAGAGCAGCTGCTGGCAGCTCTGCACATGCTCAGTTTTCAGTGAGTTTCTATTAGGGATCGAACGATTATTGGTGCGGCCGATATTCACTTTTTTAGAGATATCGGTCAAAAAACTGACCGATATTACCAATATTGCTTCAAGGGGACGTGCCGGCTGGTTAATACCGCGGGCGGGAGGTGGTTAAACAGTGTGTGTTTAGTATCACTTTAATAACCACCAGTTTTCATTTTTTTTACTAAATAAAAGGAAAAAAGAACCAGAATTTGGGTATGTTTAATTTTATTATTTATTTGTATTTATATTATAATATATATTTACTGTAGATTATTTAATTACCCTGAAAAAAAAAATCCCACTCGGGGGTGGCCCGTTCATTAGGGGGGAAGAGGGCGCCGCCCTCCCCCGTCCATCGCTGCCTCCCCTATCCATGTGTCCGGCCCCTTTCAGGACACCGCTGCACGGATTCCAATGCGGGGGAGCTGTTTTTTTTTGAAGCACCGATTAGAGCCAGAGGCTCTAATAGGCTTCAATATAGGGTGGGCTTGGGTCGCAGAGAGTGAGCTCCGAGTCCACCCAAGTGTGTTACAAGAGCAAATCAATATTCTCTGTTGTAACACTGATCCTCCTCCCAGCCAATCAGGAAGCAGGTTTTGACACCGGTCACCCAATTGGCTGAAAGGACAGGCGATTCTATTGGATGTCTAGAAGGAGGAGGGGAGGAGCTGGAAGCCACCATGGAGGAGAGGACTTGGAGCTGAGCCGGTGCGCCACGCTGCCTGCGACCCGCCATGATGGGGTAAGTGCCGGACCGACCGTCAAACAGCCGGGAGGGGTGGGTGCCACTTGGGGGGGGGATGGGTGGTTGTTTGTTGCCACCCCCCCCCAAAAAAAAAACACCAGCCGCCACTGCCCACAATCATTAGTGGTCAGTGGCACTTTAAAACCTCTGTGCCTTTAAAAAAAAACATCCCACAATCTCTGGTGGTCAGTGGCCCTTTAGGCCTCTCCAACCTTCACCTTCAGGCTGGGTTCACACCGCAGCACGCTCCGGCTCACAGCAGGGGGTCCGGTGCATCTCTGTTCACCGTTTCAGGTCCGATTTCAGCCCGATTTTGGGCTGAATTCAGACCTGAGATAGACCAAAAGATGCATAGGACCCCTGTGCAATTTGCACCGGAGCCGCAGCGGAGATGTGTGAACCGGCTCCATAGAGAGCCGGTCACAATCTCCTGGTGTGCGAATTGGATGCGAGTAAACCCTCATCCGATTCGCACTAGTGTGAACCCAGCCTGAATCTCCTGCCCCTCTTTCATGCTGCACTTACAAACATTCAGCCCATTCATAACAGAGGAAAGGGTATGGGCAAATGTATTATTTTTTATATATATACAATATGGCAGTAAGGAGGTGGTTAATCTAGCAGACTTGAAAAAAAAAAAAAAATAAACAAATCAATATCGATTCACACCTCCATAAAGGCGGGTGATTGAGATGCGGTATTTCAGCCCCTTTCGCACTGGTTCGCTTTTTCCGTGCTCTTCCAGGGTGACAAAAGCGCAGGAAAACTATTCCACATTAAATCCTATGTAACTGCTCACACTGCTGCTCTTTGAAAAGTCCTGCATGCTCTATTGGCCTACAAGGGAAGGCGCCTTTACGGTGCAGTTTTTCAAAAGCGAACCAAAAAGGCACCTTCCAACGTAAGTTGATAGGGACGCATTAAAAGCGCATCGGTGTGAAAGGACCCTACGCTGCACAAAAGCGCATCAGTGTGAAAGGGCCCTACGCTGCACAAAAGTACATCAGTGTGAAAGGTCCCTACGCTGCACAAAAGCACATCAGTGTGAAAGGGCCCTACGCTGCACAAAAGCACATCAAAAGTGCATTGATATGGAAGGGCCTTTACTGCCCCTGTGCAATAATGACCACTTCTGAATGCAACCTACTCAAGTAAATGGGAGTCGATGGGCAACTGCCCTGCAACTGCACGCAATGCACCTGGCTTGGTCACAGTGGTTCAGCCTTTTTGAGGGTTAAAACGGGCATCGGGGAGGGGACATATTGCCTCCCAGCCATCTGTCAACTGCCCTCTGAAAAGAAATCCACCGTGAGCAATTTCCAAAGTGAACTTAAAGTAACATTAAAGGTTCCCCTTTTTCCCCTTTAAAATAATTAACATGTCATACATACCAGCTTTGTGTAATGGTTTTGCACAGAGCAGCCCCGATCCTCTTTTTCTGGGGTCCCCCACCGACGCTCTTGGCTCCTCCGCTTCGGCAGGTGCACCCATAGGAAGCTGCTTCCTAAAAGCACTCATGCAAGCTCGCTCCCGAGCCGCCTTGTCTGCGTTTATTGACACAGAAATGGTGGCTTGGCCGAACCCCAGTAGAGTTGTAAGTGACACTGAAGGTGCGGTTGGATAAATAGGATGAGAACCAGTGAAGACTACAGTCATGGAGACCAAAAGGCATGATGGTTATTCTTGGCAAGGTGGTCGTCAGTCGGTTTGTAAACCAGACGTTCGAGGAGTTCGGATAAAAAAGGAAGCAAGGAGATGGGGCATACGTTGTTAAGATTGGTAGGGTCTAGTGAGGGCTTTTTTAAGAATGGGGTGACTAATGCATGTTTTAGGCCTGGTTCACACTTCGCAGCGCACTGCTGTTCACATCACATGCGATGTCTGTGCAATGCAATTTCAGCCATACAGATAGTATGGCTGATATCACACCGCATTCGGTCCAAACACGCACAGGACCCCTTTTTTTTTTGTTCGGACCAGAATCGGATTGCATGGGTGTTCACACCTATGCGATCAGATTCATGTCCGAACTGTCAGTTCGCAGTGCGATATGCGAGCTGAACTGGGGGGTGCCGTTAACATTGTATGACACTCCCCAGCAGTTCGCATATGGCAGTGTGAACTCCCGTGCAAGTCGGGTGTGATGCGGGAACCCGCAGTGGATTTGCAGGGTTCTCGCATCGCACCAGTGTGAACCGGGCCTTAGAGAGTTTGGGAACATGCCAGAAGAGAGGGAGAGATTGCAGATTTGAGTTAGGGAGTGTAGAATAGAACCAGATGGGGAACGTTTCATTTGTGAGGGAACAGGGTCCAGGGGGCAGGTGGTAAGGTGGACGTTAGAGAAAAGTTTAGCAACCTCGTCAATAGTGGTGGGGTTAAATGAAGGAAGTAATGATTGTACCTGTGGACATGGGGTGTTAGGTGAAGAAGACAGTGAAGATCTCCTCACAAATTGCATCAATCTTCTGTTTGAAGAGATTGGCGATCTCCTGGGCAGTGAGTGAGTTAGTTGGAGGAGGCAGTGGAGGACGAAGTAGAGAGTTGAAGGTAGAGAAGAGTTGATGGGGACCGGATGTTAAGTTGTTAATGAGAGCGATAAAATAGGTCTGCTTGGCAGTGAGGAGGCAAGAATTGTATTTTTGGAGAGCAGATTTATATTGATTGAAATCTTTCTGAGTCTTAAGCCTCGTACACGCGATCGGATTTTCAGCAGACAAAGCGTCAGACTTTTGTCCGAAGGGAGCATGCCTGGATTTTGTCTTGAATACTAACGGCACAAAATTGTCGGCAAACATACACGAACGTAGTGACATACTCCGTGGAATTTCAGCTCTCGAGCGTCTCCCTTTGGGCACCTTCTGCTAATGTCGTGTTTGGTGAGCATTGATTCCAAGCATGCATGTTTGGACTTTTGTGTCACAGACATGTGTACACACGATCCGAAAATCTGACAACAGACCGTTGTCCGCCAAAAATTTACTAGCCTGCTAACCAACATTTGTTGGCCGAAAGTTGGACAACAATTGTCTGAAGGAGCGTATCAAAGTTCGGATTTTAGGAAAACAGTCTGCCATCACACAATTCCCTGCCGAAAATCCGATCGTGTGTAGGAGGCTTTAGTCTTACGCTACAGACGCTACAGACGCTCAAGAGTGCGGCTATGTTTTTTCAGGCTTCTGGTGACATCTGTCTGCCAAGGTTGTACGGGTCGTGGCCTGATTCTGTGTGTAGAGAGGGGGGCGAGCTTGTCTAGGGAGGATGACAGTGAAGTGTTGAAAACAGAAGTGGCTAAGTTGGGGCAGGGCTGGGATGAGTTTTTGTCATAGAGGTGGTTAGTAGTAAAGAGAAGGGTTGAGGCGGTAAAGGTTTCTACAGGTAACTGTTGTTGGGCGGTTGGAGGGAAAGGAGGTGGAAGAGAGGGAGAAAGTGAAACTAATAAGGTGGTGATCAGAGAGAGGAAAAGGATAGTTGGAGAGGTTGCACGAAGTGCATAGGTGGGAGAAAAAAAGGTCAAGTGTGTTCCCGTCAGAGTGAGTAGGATCATGTATCCATTGCTTCAGGTCAAAGGAGGAGGTTAGACTGAGAAGTTTGGAAATAGCAGGAGTGTTAGTATTAATAGGGATGTTGAAGTCACCGAGAATGAGTGTGGGGATTTCAGAAGAGAGAAAGTGGGGATACAAAAGTCATCAAGAAAGGCTGATACTGGTCCAGAGGGCCGATAGATCATAGCTATCCTTAGAGAAACTAGAGAGAAAAGACAAATGCAATGTGCCTCAAATGAGGAGAGTGACAGAGAGGAAGGTGGGTGAAGTGTCTGAAGGGTGCTATGTGGGTCTAGAAGGATTCCGACTCCCGCTCCCTTCCGTCCATTGGGTCTGGGGGAGTGAGTCAAGAGAGAGTCACCATGGTAGAGGGCAGCAGGAGAAGTAGTGTCGGATTCATGAAGCCATCTCTTGTATCATGTCTACAGTCTCTGACCATCTCCTGTATCATGTCTACAGTCTCTGACCATCCCTTGTATCGTGTTTGCAGTCTCTGGTCATCACTTGTATCATGTCGGCAGTCTCTGACCATCTCTTGTATCATGTCTGCAGTCTTTGACTATCTCTTGTATCATGTCTGCAGTCTCTGACCATCCCTTGTATCATGTCTACAGTCTCTGACCATCCCTTGTATCGTGTTTGCAGTCTCTGGTCATCACTTTTATCATGTCTGCAGTCTCTGACCATCTCTTGTATCATATCTGCAGTCTTTGACCATCTCGTGTATCATGTCTGCAGTCTCTGACCATCTCTTGTATCATGTCTGCAGTCTTTGACCATCTCTTGTATCATGTCTGCAGTCTCTGACCATCACTTGTATCGGGTCTGCAGTCTCTGACCATCACTTGTATCATGTCATTGGTATTTTACTATATTGTGTTGTGTGTCTGCTGTCTCTGACAGTGAATATTTTGTGCGGCCCTTAGGTGATGTCTAGAGGCACACTTGAGGCCCACCATATCAAGAAAGTTGACCCCCACTGGTTTAGACTAAGCTTGCAGCCTGGAACATTGATTGTTTATTACTTGTCCTCCCTTGGGTTATAGTACTGAGCCAGAACATCCAGGCAACTCCAAGGCAGCAAGTTCTCCTCTATTGTGGTGACTGAAAACAATTCAAACTATTTTCAAGTTCACACGCCAAGAGCTGGAGGACACAAGATCGGGTCTGAAGCTGCATTCCAGTACCTTGTAGACCCGAAGATGATGACCCTTCAGGCACCTGAAAAGGGCTGAGGAATGCCGCTCATTTCTTTCTAGGTATGGCAGCTGAGTGACAAGTGGACAAGGGTCCCGTGTGCATCCGCAGGCATCAGACTCTACTCAAGGCTGCTGTTCCTCTGCGGGGGAAGTCGATGACAGCTGAAATCTATTAAAACCTTCTCCTCTGCATACCATCACCGGCTTACAACTAAATGTAGGCCAACTGTCCATTCCCTTCATCTGCAATCAATATTATCAGTATCATCGTTACTAGGGACACCTATTCTGGTGTGACAAGGTAACAATGCAGGACTACAGTTGGTATCCCATATCAGGCAGTGCCTGAACAAAGCCCATCATGGTAGGATCACTAGAACTTACTTCAGACTGGATTCACACACTTGTCTCCAAAAACTTGGGAAAGGGATTGCGGGGGAATCCCCTAAAGACGTTGCAAAATCCAATAAATGGTGGCGTTACTTTGATGCAGTAGGCCAGCTAAAAGTGGTCCTAAAGCCAGGGTGTTTTTTTTTTTTTTACCTTAATGCATTTCCTGCAAACACCCCACTATTTCCCTCCCCCCCCCACCCCAAACACTTGCCTGAGCCTGTCACTGATCCAGCGCTTTCCCGGCTTCGGGTCCTCTTTCCCTTCTTTTCCTTTTCTCACAGGGACTCCGTCAGCAGAGGAAGGCATTGGCTCTGCTGTTAGTCTAATCCTGTGAGCAGAGTGCGGGGGGGCAGGGCTGAGTCATGCTGTGTGTGTGTCTATATGCGCACACAGCCTGGCTCGGGAGTGAGCCCGCAGGTGCACCTCCATAGAAAGTGTCTTCCAATGATGGCACCAAAAATGTTTACATTCCTTGTAATAGGAATAAAAGTGATCCAAAAACTTTTTTTTTTAAGGGACAGTGTAAAAAAAAAAAGTAAAATAAAGAAAAAAAAATGTAAAGCGCCCGTCACGCCGAGCTCGCGCGCAGAAGCAAACGCATACGTAAGTCGCACTCGCATATGTAAATGGTGTTTCAAAACACACATGCGAAGTATCGCCGCGATCTTTAGAGCGAGAGCAATGATTCTAGTAAAAGCAACCTCCTCTGTAACTCAGAACTATTAACCTGTAGACATTTTTAAACGTCGCCTATGGAGATTTTTAAGTGTCAAAGTTTGTCGCCATTCCACGAGCGGTTGCAATTTTGAAGCGCGAAATGTTGGGTATCAATTCACTGGGAGTAACACTATCTTTCGCAATATAAAAAAAAATAAAAAAATTGGGCTAACTTTACTGTTGTCTTTATTTTTTTATTTTAAAGAAAGTGTATTTTTTCGCAAAAAATTGCGTTTGTAAGACCGCTGCGCAAATACGGTGTGACATAAAGTATTGAAACAACCGCCATTTTTTTCTCTAGGGTGTCTGAATATATACATATATATATATATATATATATATATATATATATATATATATATATATATATATATATATATATATATATATAATGTTTGGGGGTTCGAAGTAATTTTCTAGCAAAAAAACAAACAAACAGATTTTAACTTGTGAACACCAAGTGTAAAAAATAGGCCCAGTCCTTAAGTGGATAATATCGGTGTTATGCTGGCCATACACTATACGAAAAATTGGCCGAACCCATTTTCGAAAAACAAATGTTCGACCGTGACCGCAAACGATCGTGCCATCATGTAATGACCGATAAATCGTTCAGTGGACATAAATAAATATTTTTTTTGTTTGTTTTTTTTACATATACCTAGTGCATACAGTTCGGACGGGAAACACATTACCCTTTCAATTTATCGTTTGTTTGGCATAACATTTCCAACCTTGTCCTTAGTTTTTTTTGGCTCAAAAACATCCCAACGATTATCGATTTTGTGCCCATTAACTGGCCGAAAAAACGAACGAACGGTCTAAATGACCGATTTTCGGCCGATTTTTCGTATAGTGTATGGCTAGCATTAGAAGGGGGGTGGGAGCAGTTTTAGAATCAGTTAGTGATAGCCCAGAATTCTACTTTTACTTACTTTTAATGGCACACCATTCAAAAGCATTAAAGTGGTTGTAAACAATTACCTTGGAGAAGATTTAGGGACTTTACATGAAATGATGGCCTGGTAAAGTCATGTGTTTCCATCCCTGTAATGATCAAAATGAGGAGAGCAAAGGGGTGGGACTTTACATGAAGTACGTGATTGCAATAAGGTAGATTTGGTGAACAAATGGGAAGATTTCTTGGTTCATAAAAAGGTATAAACATACATATAATCATGGTATCAATTACAAGCAATAAGGAGGTATTGACAATGAACATGATAAAAACATAGGTATTTGATAATATGAACACAATAGTATTCCACAGTACACCAAATTTGAGTTTGAATAGAACCATAAAACATGGGGTAGTGCCTTCATGACCGATGGCCTCGCTATCCTGTAAGGTAGAAATTGCGTAACGTGGAAAATACAATGCCCCTTTAGATGTCCAATTAGGACGAAACGCGTCTGGAAAGGCTCATCGCTCTCCACATTGCTTTTATTTTCACGTGATCACTATTTTATCATTTTATATTTGTTGGTTTCAATAAACCTACTTTTTTTGACCTGCATCATTGGAGCACTCCTTCTCTTCTTTCCCCTCATTTTGGTTGGATGAGAGTTTTTGTGGTGTTCCTATTGGATTAATCGCCCTTCTGGTTTGGTGGATGCTGCTGAGGTTGTTCCAGCCGAGAGGAGATGCCATCCGAGATCCGGGGTCCTCACTTCCATCTGGGAGAGCCACCTATCTGGATTTCCAAGCTTGTCTGATTCGGTGTCGCTGACATCCGGATTCACCTGTTCCGGTAAGAGTGTTCAATCTCTTTCGCTTTAAGGATTCACCAGTTTTGGGATTATATTTTATGTTGGAAGATCTTCACTTCACAGTTGGACTTTTTATTTATGTTTCACAGAATTGAATTTCATTATGGGACTTTAATTACATTTGTATTATTCTAGTTCTTCATATTTCTTCATTGCACTGGTTGGACTTCAATATTCACCATTTTTGAGCATTAGAATGTTTCAGTACTGTATGTGTTAATACTACACCATCTTGTTATAGCGCTACATTTTTTACACTAGAAATTGCGTAACAACTGTAGAGATTTGAGTAGAGTTTGAAGAGAACACGACATTTAGTAGCTCTACGCGTTTCGTGGCTGATGTGCCACTCATCAGGAGCAAGCGCGTGTAGTGTCTAGAATAGAAGGTTTTCTATAAGAGTAATCTGTTATATGCAGACATGAAACAGGGGTGGGGTGATAAGAAGGACCCCACACGAGGTACATGCTTACGTACTATGGTTCGTGTGATGGTGGCTGAATGCCGGGCACCGCCGGCCATTCGGAGGCACCACCCTCCGGGAGCTGAGGCAGGCAGGTCGACGGGGGCAACCCCCAAGGCATCATTCAGGGCTGGCATGGACTCACGAAGCATACCTGTGTGAGGAGTGAGAGTATAGAGTGAAGAAATTGAGGGGGGTCACCAGGGAAGTAGACTGGGGTGTGGGAGTGAACAGGCTGTCGGTGGTAGTGGTACCTTATTGCAATCACGCACTTCGTGTAAAGTCCCACCCCTTTGCTCTCCTCATTTTGATCAGTTTAAAATAGAAATGAAAGGCAAATCCTTTGTATAGATACAAAAAAATATATAAATACCTTTTTCCCCTTTTTTTTATAAGTGATCACATTCCCTTTGTCCTCAGCTGCATAAGAGCTGGGGGAGGAGAAGCAGCAGCACACTGACCTTCCCAGTGAATGGCTGTGCAGTGGGGGCCATGTCAGAACAAGTCTGATCATTGGAGGAGTTGAGTTCCCAGCATAGCTAGAGAACTGACAACAGTGTGCTCCCCTGCTTAGTGTGGTCAGTTTTCAATAGGAAAACAGAGGGCTTGTGCAGGAACACCAGGGATTCCACATAAAGGAAGCAATACAAAGAGAACAGGATACTTTCTCATACCAGTACATGGTACAGAAGCCACAAGCAATATAAAATGTTGGAGTAACAAACGCTTTAATAAAGAAATCTCTGCATTTATATCCAGTGCTGAATCGCAAAAAAAGGAAAAACCCACAAATTATTGTCACTGATGGGCGCCAGTAATTAGAGGTAGAAAGATGACAGAGTGCAGAGTTTCTCCTCCGATAGAAAGGAACCTCTGGCAAGGAAGGAGACAGCACAGAGATCAATGTCTCCCCTGGATTAGTTTTACTCACAGGGTGTAAGGGGGGGTTAGTATCCATGTGGTATAATCTACCTGCTGCCATGTTTCAGGCAATGAGTTGACCTGATCCTCCCCTGAGCCGGGCTATTTAGTGGGTGGGTAAAGCTAGATGCTCAAGATTCTCAAGTTGTGGGACGTGGAGTAATACAAGGTGCCCACATGTTGCTCCACTCCTTTGCGGGCAACCTGAAATGGGCAATTGGAGACATACCTGGATGGCAATGGAAGAACATACACCTCAACGGGAAAAGGGTAAGCTTCAGGCCACTGGGGCGGGGGGAAGAACATAACAGGTAGCACAACAGCAACTCCCTCCCTATGGCACTTGTGGTAAAGACTATACTGGTTATGCCAATTTCAAGAAAATGGACTGGAAAAGTATGGACCATTGAGTGCTAATGATAGGGATGGCAATGATATGGCTCTTCATGTTACCCACAATTTGGATCATTTGCAAAAAAAAGAAAGCCACGACACTACCTGCCTGGAGTTTGCATGTTCTCCCTGTGCCTGCGTGGGTTTCCTCCGGGTACTCCGGTTTCCTCCCACACTCCAAAGACATGCTGGTAGGTTAATTGGATCCTGTCTAAATTGTTCCTAGTATGTATGAATGTGAGTTAGGGACCTTAGATTGTAAGCTCCTTGAGGGTAGGGACTGATGTGAATGTACAATGTATATGTAAAGCGCTGCGTAAATTGACGGCGCTATATAAGTACCTGAAATAAATAAATAAATAAAGTTGAAATACGAAAATGTCTCATTATTGTGTCAGTCAAGCGGGGTATCGGATTAGGCTTCTAGGAGGCAGAGACACCACAGCTAATATCTACAAGTGTTATAGCAGGCAGCTCAAGTCAGGTATGGGTGGTGGTCTGGTGACAGCGGCTCTATCGGTGGAGTGGTCAGGTGGGTTCCAGGGACGCACTTGCCAGTGAAAGGAAATAGTAGGTATCCCGGACGAGCCCCCATTTGAAAGGAAATAGTAGGTATCCCGGACGAGCCCCTATTTGAAAGGAAATAGTAGGTATCCCGGACGAGCCCCTATTTGAAAGGAAATAGTAGGTATCCCGGACGAGCCCCTATTTGAAAGGAAATAGTAGGTATCCCGGACGAGCCCCCATTTGAAAGGAAATAGTAGGTATTCGGTGTCTCCAGATTTCTGAGGGCCCTGTTGGTGTTCCTATAAGAAGGGTGGTCATCCAGAATATCTACTATTTCCTTTCAGCCAGGATACAGCTATGCAGGTCATCAGTCTTGGCCCAAGGCTCACCTATGGATCAGGTCTCAAACCACAGACAAAAGAGGCCCCTCGCAACACGTGAAGTGAAAAGTACTCCTGATCAGGCCTACTGGCTGAAACCTGTATATAGTTAGAGCCTGAAGTGAAGAATGCCCAATCACATGCAAGGGAAAAAGAAATAGCACTTTTTGCTTGCAAATGATTGGACGATGGAAGTCAGCGGAGATTCCCCATCATGCACTAAGTTCTGGAGCAACTGCCCTTGCAGAGCGCAACAGCACTTGCAAAGTTGCACAGCCTATTTTCCTTTAGTAAATCAGCCCCTTTGTGTCTGTATACAATGCTCTATAATGTTCTCAGTAAAAGTGGTAAAAAGATGAGCTGTGACTGACTGGTCAATGCTGCTCTGTTTCCTCTTCAGCTCCTGGATATGGTGCTGCACAGACATCTCCCTCCTGTCATAGCCGGACTCTGACTTCTTCCTCTTCTTCGACCGGCACAACTCTGACGGAGATGGCAGAGACTCCAGGCTTGGTACGGGCAGGCTGGGGTAGTCGTAGTTCTCTCTCCATGCTGGGTAGCCGGACTTCTTCACCCCAGACAGAGAGAGAGAGAGAATAAAACAATAATGAGATTTGCAACTTGATTGCAGGAAGTAAGGAGAAAATCTGAAATCTCTGATGGGGGTTCTACCTTTTCTCTTCTCTACTAAAGAAAATATTTTTTTTTCTTGCTGTATATTGCCAGTGGTGATTTAACTTCACTTCCTGTCTATTGTCAGTGGTGATTTACCCTCACTTCCTGTCTGTTGTCAGTGGTGATTTACCCTCACTTCCTGTCTATTGTCAATGGTGATTTACCTTCATTTCCTGTCTCTATATTGCCATTGGTGAATTTCCCTCACTTCCTGTCTGTATATTGTCAGTGGTGATTTACCCTCACTGCCTGTCTGTATATTGCCATTGGTAACTTCTCCCTCACTTCCTGTCTGTATATTGCCATTGGTGATTTAGCCTCACTTCCTGTCTGTATATTGTCAGTAGTGATTTACCCTCACTTCCTGTCTGTATATCAGTGTTTCTCAACTCCAGTCCTCAAAGCGCCCCAACAGGTCATGTTTTCAGGCTTTTTATTATTTTGCACAGGGCGTTTGATCAGTTTCACTACCTTAGTAATTACCACAGCCGTTTTATCTGAGGGAAATCCTGAAAACATGACTTGTTGGGGCTCTTTCAGGACTGGAGTTGAGAAACACTGCTGTATATTGCCAGTGGTGATTTACCTTCACTTCCTGTCTGTATATTGCCAGTGGTGATTTACCCTCACTTCCTGTCTGTATATTGTCAATGGTGATTTACCCTCACTTCCTGTCTGTATATTGCCAGTAGTGATTTACCCTCACTTCTTGTCTGTATATTACCAGTGGTGATTGACCCTCACTTCCTGTCTGTATATTATTAGTGGCGATTTACCCTCCCTTCCTGTCTGTATATTGCCAGTGGTGATTGACCCTCACTTCCTGTCTGTATATTATTAGTGGCGATTTACCCTCCCTTCCTGTCTGTATATTGCCAGTGGTGATTGACCCTCACTTCCTGTCTGTATATTATTAGTGGCGATTTACCCTCCCTTCCTGTCTGTATATTGCCAGTGGTGATCGACCCTCACTTCCTGTCTGTAGATTGCTATTGGTGATTTACCCTCACTTCCTGTCTGTATATTGCCAGTGGTGACTTTCCTTCACTTCCTGTCTGTATATTACCAGTGGGGATCTACCCTCCCTTCCTGTCTGTAGATTGCCATTGGTGATTGACCCTCACTTCCTGCCTGTATATTGCCATTGGTGATTGATCTCACTTCCTGTCTGTAGATTGCCATTGGTGATTGATCTCACTTCCTGTCTATATATTACCATTGGTGATTGATCTCACTTCCTGTCTGTATATTACCAGTGGTGATTGACCCTCACTTCCAATCTGCTAAATCACTGTTGCTGGCAAAACCGGAAGTGAGGGGAAATCTTTCCAAAGGAGCAGCAGATAATACATTCCTATAGCGGTTCTAATCCTTCCCCGCTGTGTTCAAAATGAAAAAAAAAAAAAAATTGTCTGTACATAAAGTTTAATTTTTGATATCTTAAATAAATGTTTGCATGCTCGCTATTCCATATTATCATTATTGATCGTCCTATAAAAAAAGCAACCTCCTGCCGCCTTATGTCTATGGCTGCTGTGAATTGTCAGGTACATCTCTGTGCCTCAGTACAATGAACTTCCACTTACCATGCCGGGGACCCCACTGACATCCACACTGAGAGGAAAGAGAAACGACAGTTACATCATTCTATAATATTCTGTGACAGCACATCAGTCATTGCAGGGACAGAACAAGGTAGAGATAGGAGGACAGTCAGTAGGCAGTGATCACAGGGCCTATAGAAGAAGAGAGGAGGACAGTCAGTAGGCAGTGATCACAGGGCATATAGAAGAAGAGAGGAGGACAGTCAGTAGGCAGTGATCACAGGGCCTATAGAAGAAGAAGAGAGGAGGACAGTCAGTAGGCAGTGATCACAGGGCCTATAGAAGAAGAAGAGAGGAGGACAGTCAGTAGGCAGTGATCACAGGGCCTATAGAAGAAGAAGAAGAGAGGAGGACAGTCAGTAGGCAGTGATCACAGGGCCTATAGAAGAAGAAGAAGAGAGGAGGACAGTCAGTAGGCAGTGATCACAGGGCCTATAGAAGAAGAAGAAGAGAGGAGGACAGTCAGTAGGCAGTGATCACAGGGCCTATAGAAGAAGAAGAGAGGAGGACAGTCAGTAGGCAGTGATCACAGGGCCTATAGAAGAAGAAGAGAGGAGGACAGTCAGTAGTCAGTGATCACAGGGCCTATAGAGGATGAAGAAAGGAGGATAGTCAGTAGTCAGTGATCACAGGGCCTATAGAGGATGAAGAGAGGAGGATAGTCAGTAGTCAGTGATCACAGGGCCTATAGAGGATGAAGAAAGGAGGATAGTCAGTAGTCAGTGATCACAGGGCCTATAGAGGATGAAGAGAGGAGGATAGTCAGTAGTCAGTGATCCCAGGGCCTATAGAAGAAAAAGAAAAGAGGGCAGTCAGTAGGCAGTGATCACAGGGCCTATAGAAGAAAAAGAAAAGAGGACAGTCAGTAGGCAGTGATCACAGGGCCTATAGAAGAAGAAGAGAGGAGGACAGTCAGTAAGCAGGGATCACAAGGCCTATTGAAGAAAAAGAGAGAAAGACAGTAAGCAGTGATCACACGGCATTCAGAAGAAGAGAGGAGGACAGTCAGTAAAGACCCCTAGATGTCCCTCGGTTAGGGTTTAAGATAGGGTAGGATATAGATGGATGTAAAGGAGAAGCTCACCTAGGCTGTCTCATCAGCCGGTCCCAGAACTCTGGGCCATAGCGCTCTTCGAGGGGAAGTGATGAAGAGCTGGGAGGAGCCAGTGGTTGTAAGTTAAACCGTTTAACGATCCTGGAATGCCTGCATGTAACATACGTCAGAATATATAACTTTTCATGTGACAACACTGAAGAAATGACACTTGTCTACAATGTAAAGTAGTGAGTGTACAGCTTGTATAACAGTGTAAATGTGCTGTCCCCTCAAAATAACTCAACACACAGCCATTAATGTCTAAACCGCTGGCAACAAAAGTGAGTACACCCCTAAGTGAAAATGTCCAAATTGGGCCAAAGTGTCAATATTTTGTGTGGCCACCATTATTTTCCAGCACTGCCTTTAACCCTCTTGGGCATGGAGTTCACCAGAGCTTCACAGGTTGCCACTGGAGTCCTCTTCCACTCCTCCATGATGACATCACAGAGCTGGTGGATGTTAGAGATCTTACACTCCTCCACCTTCCGTTTGAGGATGCCCAACAGATGCTCAATAGGGTTTAGGTCTGGAGACATGCTTGGCCAGTCCATCACCTTTACCCTCAGCTTCTCCAGCAAGGCAGTGGTCGTCTTGGAGGTGAGACTGCCCTGCAGCCCAGTCTCCGAAGGGAGGGGATCATGCTCTGCTTCAGTATGTCACAGTACATGTTGGCATTCATGGTTCCCTCAATGATCTGTAGCTCCCCAGTGCCGGCAGCACTCATGCAGCCCCAGACCATGACACTCCCACCACCATGCTTGACTGTAGACAAGTCACACTTGTCTTTGTACTCCTCACCTGGTTGCCGCCACACACGCTTGTCACCATCTGAACCAAATAAGTTTATCTTGGTCTCATCAGACCACAGGACATGGTTCCAGTAATCCATGTCCTTAGTCTGCTTGTCTTTTAGCAAACTGTTTGCTGGTTTTCTTGTGCATCATCTTTAGAAGAGGCTTCCTTCTGGGACAATAGCCATGCAGACCAATTTGATGCAGTGTGCAGTGTATGGTCTGAGCACTGACAGCCTGGCAGCACTCACACGTCTATTTCCCAAAGACAACCTCTGGATATGACCCTGAGCATGTGACCTCAACTTCTTTGGTCGACCATGGCGAGGCCTGTTCTGAGTGGAACCTGTCCTGTTAAACCGCTGTATGGTCTTGGCCAACGTGCTGCAGCTCAGTTTCAGGGTCTTGGCAATCTTCTTATAGCCTAGGCCATCTTTATGTAGAGCAACAATTCTTTTTTTCAGATCCTCAGAGAGTTCTTTGCCATGTTGAACTTCCAGTGACCAGTATGAAAGAGTGAGAGCGATAACACCAAATTTAACACACCTGCTCCCCATTCACACCTGAGACCTCGTAACACTAACAAGTCACATGACACCAGGGGGAGGGAAAATGGCTAAGTGTTCTATTGAGCATTTGTGGGGCATCCTCAAGCGGAAGATGGAGGAGCGCAAGGTCTCTAACATCCACCAGCTCTGTGATGTCATTATGGAGGAGGGGAAGAGGACTCCAGTGGCAACCTGTGAAGCTCTGGTGAACTCCATGCCCAAGAGGGTTAAGGCAGTGCTGGAAAATAATGGTGACCACACAAAGTATTGACACTTTGGGCCCAATTTGGACATTTTCACTTAGGGGTGTACTCACTTTTGTTGCCAGCGGTTTAGACATTAATGGCTGTGTGTTGAGTTATTTTGAGGGGACAGCAAATTTACACTGTTATACAAGCTGTACACTCACTACTTTACATCGTAGTGTCATTTCTTCAGTGTTGTCACATGAAAAGAAAATATTTACAAAAATGTGAGGGGTGTACTCACTTTTGTGAGATACTGAGATTATATATATATATATATATATATATACACACACTGTACATTTTTCCTTTTTTTTGTTTAAGGTATTATGTAATGTAGGTATTATATATGTGTAACATTGTGTATTCCATTACGTGCAGGTGCCTGTTTCTGGTTAAAAAAAATCATCCTTGCATTGTCTCCTTCACAGCTGCCGGACACGGATATCCTGAGTGGCCGTCTTCCAGCACTGCGAGCCGTAACAACTGTGGCTGCTACTGGGAAAAGTTGCACCGCTCGCCCGCCCCCTTTTGCCCTCCCCACCATTCGCAAGAGTGTTATGACTACATCCACACAATGCATGGTGTTCTATGGATGGAGGAGGAGATGTTGAATGACAGGATCTCCTCATCCTATTCGCAGAATGTGATGCATCAGTGCAGTAATAATATTGGTGGTGTGAGATTGAGGAATTAAACTCAAGTAGCCGGTGCATTTACAATGAGCTGCGCCAGTTTCAAACTGCAGTTTTCTGGCGTGGCAGCCCGCTTTTATTGAATAAAGGAAAGTTCACTTATACATCAGTTGCCCACGCAGGGGTTTCTTCCACATAACATGAATTAACAAAAATACCAAGCCACCTGGCTTACGGCTGCTCCTCTTTCCAGTCCTTTGACTGAGTCATTCAGCTCTCTCAGAACACTTTGTTCTCTAGCCTTCAGTTGCAGTGCCCTGCTGCGTGGTCCACCTCTGGCCTAAGGATTGGGGTTCTCCTGACACCCCTGATAGGAGCTGACTTAAATCCTGGAGACCTGCTGGCTTGTGGCTGGGCCCTCTGACCCCTTGATGAGACCTCTGTCCTGTGGCTTCTGGCTGGGCTCTCCGACCCCCTCGATGAGACCCCTGTCTCGTGGCTTCTGGCTGGGCCCTCTTACCCCCTCAATGAGACCTCTGTCCCGTGGCTTCTAGCTGGGCCTTCTGACCCCCTTGATGAGACCTCTGTCCCGTGGCTTCTGGCTGGGCCCCCCAACCCCCTTGATGAGACCTCTGTCCCGTGGCTTTTGGCTGGGCCCTCCGACCCCCTCAATGAGACCTCTGTCCTGTGGCTTCTGGCTGGGCCCTCTGACCCCCTCGATGAGACCTCTGTCCTGTGGCTTCTGGCTGGGCCCTCCGACCTCCTTGATGAGACCTCTGTCCTGTGGCTTCTGGCTGGGCCCTCCGACCCCCTCGATGAGACCTCTGTCCTGTGGCTTCTGGCTGGGCCCTCCGACCTCCTTGATGAGACCTCTGTCCTGTGGCTTCTGGCTGGGCCCTCCGACCCCCTCGATGAGACCTCTGTCCTGTGGCTTCTGGCTGGGCCCTCTGACCCCCTCGATGAGACCTCTGTCCTGTGGCTTCTGGCTGGGCCCTCTGACCTCCTCGATGAGACCTCTGTCCCGTGGCTTCTGGCTGGGCCCTCTGACCTCCTCGATGAGACCTCTGTCCCGTGGCTTCTGGCTGGGCCCTCTGACCCCCTCGATGATACCTCTGTCCCGTGGCTTCTGGCTGGGCCCTCTGACCCCCTCGATGATACCTCTGTCCCGTGGCTTCTGGCTGGGCCCTCTGACCCCCTCGATGATACCTCTGTCCCGAGCAATTCTGAGACCTGACTATATAATGACCCTGCACACCTGTGTAGTGAGCCAGATTGCAGGCCTCTAGCAAAACCTGGACACAGGATTGAATGTTCTGATTCAGAACTACAGAATCTGGAGAGATGCTAGTTCTGAACCTTGCATTAACCCTTAATGAGACTCCTGGGTCACCTTTTCCTCTAAACTTATAGGGACAGAGCCTCTCTCTGTCACAGTGGAGAGAGCAGAAGGTGCAGCGGCTCTCTGCTCTGCCCGTCCAGTGCCCACTGGATTGCGGGGCTGTGGAGGGGGTGGGAGCGGCTGGCTCAGGATCTAAACAGCTTACGGAGAGGCTGGCTCATCTGCCAATCAGGCCTCTGGGTGGATCCCGACATTACAGTGCCTTAAAAAAGTATTCATACCCCTTGAGATTTTCCACATTTTGTCATGTTACAACTAAAAAAACTTAAATGTATTTTATTGGGATTTTATGTGGTAGACCAACACAAAGTGGCACATAATTGTGCAGTGGAAGGAAAAAGATAAATGGTTTTCAATTTTTTTTTACAAATAAATATGTGAAAAGTGTGGGGGGTACATTTGTATAGCGCCCCCCGGAGTCAATACTTTGTAGAACCGTCTTTCACTGCAATTACAGCTGCAAGTCTTTTTGGGGATGTCTCTATGTCTCTGTACCCGGCCTTCATGCTTTGCAAATTGCACTGAATGTGGGAGGGTACACTAGGCCTGTACATGTTAAATGGTTGTAAAGGTTCAGGGTTTTATAAAAAAAAAACAAAAACAAACATGTCATACTTACCTCCACTGTGCAGTTGGTTTTGCACAGAGTGGCCCCCAATCCTCCTCTTCTGGGGTCCCTCAGCGGTGCTCCTGGCTCCTCCTCTTCTCAAGTGCCCCGCCGGAGAAAAGCGATCTCCTTCGTGGACACCTGTGCGGGCGCACTCCCGTGTCCTGCTTCTGCGTCTATTCACACAGAAAGCAGGACTTGACCCCACCCCACCGGATTTGATTGACAGCAGAGGGAGCCGATGGCTGAGCTGCTATCAATCTATCCAATCAGGACCCGAGACACCGGCCGGAGCTGGTGTGCTTGTTCCCATTGCGGGAAACACAGGCTCAGGAAAGTATAACGGGGCAGCTCAGGGGGCTGCTGAGTGACAGAAGGTTTTTCACCTTAATGCATAGAATGTACTCTGCTGTAATTCAGTACTAGAAATATTCCTCCTCCTGCTGTAGCCTTGAGATCTTTCTAACAACAATCAGTGCTTGTATGGGGTATGTGAGAACATCCCCAGCCGCACCACGGAAAGAGAGAGCCGGGCCATGCTGCTTTACATCAGCGTGTGACACAAGTAAATGTCGGCATGAGGGAAAAAAAAAAGAAAAAAGTGCATCTCTAACTTATTAATCAATAACACAACAATGGTGGAACCCTCTAATGTATGGCAAGCTCAATAAACTTCAATATCACCACAACACCGGTCTCTGTGATATGTAAAGTCACATATAATACACATCAAACTGAAAATAAGAAAATAAAAAAATGACTGCAAACTTTGCAGGGATGGTGGAAACCCCTTCTACAGATATTTGGCAGTGGATCGTGTCAGTAAAGCAGTGGATGTCAGTGCTCATCAGTGCGGTCTTATCAGTGCCCATCAGTACGGTCTCATCAGTGCCCATCAGTGCGGTCTTATCAGTGTCCATCAGTGCGGTCCCATCAGCGCCCATCAGTGCGGTCTTATCAGTGCCCATCAGTGCGTTCTCATCAGTTCCCACCATTGCAGGTTATTGATGCCCATCAGTGCGGTCTTATCAGTGCCCATCAGTGCCGTCTAATCAGTGCGGTCTCATCAGTGACCATCAGTGCGGTCTCATCAGTGCCCACCATTGCAGTTTATCTGTGCCCATCAGTGCGGTCTCATTAGTGCCCACCAGTGCAGCTTATCAGTGACCATCAGTGCAGCTTATCAGTGACCACCAGTGTGGTCTCATCAGTGCCCACCATTGCAGCTTATTGGTGACCATCAGTGTGGTCTCATCAGTGTGGTCTCATCAGTGCCCATCAGTGCGGTCTCATCAGTGACCATCACTGCAGTCTCATCAGTGCCCACCATTGCAGTTTATCGGTGCCCATCAGTGCTGTCTCATCAGTGCCCACCATTGCAGCTTATCTGTGACCATTAGTGCGGTCTCATCAGTGCCCAGCAGTGCAATCTCATAAGTGCCCATCAGTGCGGTCTTATTAGTGCCCATCAGTGCGATCTTACCAGTTCCCTCCAGTGCAGCTTATCAGTGCCCATCAGTGCGGTCTCACCAGTGCCCACCACTACAGCTTATCTGTACTCATCAGTGCGGTCTCATCAGTGCCCACAATTGCAGCTTATTAGTGCACATCAGTTCAGGGCAGGAAACTATGACAGAAATGGGCGGCACAGTGGTGTAGTGGGTAGCACTCTCACCTAGCAGTAAAAAGGGTCGCTGGTTCGAACCACGACACTACCTGCCTGGAGTTTGCATGTTCTCCCTGTGCCTGCGTGGGTCATCTCCGGGTACTCCGGTTTCCTCCCACACTCCAAAGACATGCTGGTAGGTTAACTGGCTTCTGTCCAAAATTGGCCCTAATATATGGATGGGGACCTTGTATTGAGGGTAGGGACTGATGTGAGTGTGGGATGTACAACTGTAGACACACACACCCACCAGTGTTGCCAACCTAACAGATTGAAATTTACTGACGCGACACCCAAAATTTACTGGCACAGCTACGTTTTTACTGGCATTGCCAAAAGTTACAAATCATAGTTTTAAGTACAAATTTTACTATTATTATTATTATTATTATTATTATTATTATTATACGCGATTTATATAGCGTCAACAGTTTACGCAGCGCTTTACAATGTATAGGGGGGACAACACAATTACAGTACAGTTCAATACAGAAGGGACAGGAGGGCCCGGCTTGTAGAGCTTACATTGTAAAGGGAGGGGGTGGTGGTACAAAAGGTAATAGCTGCAGAGAATGATTTGATGGGGGTGGCTCGGGGACAGTTGTTAGGTGGGTGTGGGTTAGGCTTCTCTGAATAAATGAGTTTTCAGGGATCTCCTAAAGGTGGACAGGTTAGGGGCTGATCGGATATACCGGGGCAGGGAGTTCCAGAGGATGGGAGAGGCTCTGGAGAAGTCCTGAAGGCGAGCATGGGAGGAGGTACAAGGGAGTTAGAGAGCAGGAGGTCCTGGGAGGAGCGGAGGGGACAATTTGGGCGATATCTGCAGATGAGGTTGGTGATGTAGCTGGGGGCGATGTGTGAATGGCCTTGTATGTTGTGGTTAGTATTTAGAATTTTATACGGTGGAGTAGTGAAGCCAGTGAAGGGATTGGCAGAGAGGGGCGGCAGTCCACGGATCGATTAGTGAGGTGTATTAGTCTAGCAGCAGCATTCATATAGACTAAAGGGGGGGATAGCCTGCTTAAGGGTAGGCCATTATGAGAGAGTTGCAGTATTTAGGCTACAAACGAGTACAATATGTAATTAGCAATGTGATTTAAGGTAGATAATAAGGCAAAAACATATTTCTTATTTATTTTCCATATAGTAAGTAGCTCAGGGACAGGACTCAAGAGGGCAAGAAATAGAATGGGCGGCACACACATGAAATTGACTCTCACAGTGATACTGACAGCAGTGTGCAGCAGTACAGATTACCGGCACGACACGTCCCCTCCTGAGTCACAGTGACAGTCTCTCTCCAAGCCAGGTGGTCCCTCCAGTCCAAACAGCACTGATGGTCCCACTCCTGGCCTGACTTGCTCCCATCCCGCAGACCCACACACAAGGCTCTGGCCACTCTGCTTGGTTCCCTTGCACCATGACATCACAGGACATGCTCAGGCACCACCTCCACCAGAGCCACCCCGAACACACTGTAGCAGGGACTCGTATGGTCTCGGCTGGCCGAGCGCCACAGACATATTTTTTTACTGGCAACCTTTTCTTTTTACTGGCATTTACTGGCAGGAGAAAATTGCCTGTTTTTTACTGGCTGCCAGTAAAAATACTGACGGTTGGCAACACTGACACCCACACTCACACAGGTTGAACTGGATGGACCGGTGTCTTTATTCAACCTTACTAACTATGTAACTAATCCGCATGACAAAGCGGAGATCTCTGACTGTGACAGGTGCTGTATGTGAAAACACTGATCGCTGTAACTTCCCGCCTCCCGGACCGGCATTGTGATAGACAGCGCAGAGCGCACTGTTCCAATGCCGGTGGGGGAGGCGGTACGTTACAGCGATCTGTGTTTTCACATACAACACCTGTCACAGTCAGAGATCTCGGCTCTGTCATGCGGATGATTTCTGTCATCGAACCCCGCTCTGCATCGAGAGATTGCGGGTGGGCGGCGGGGGACAGGGGCGGTGTTGGCAGGGAGGAGGAGGGAGCACACCACCTACATGGGTGGCACAGACCGGGGGGGGGGGGGGGGGGGGGGGGGGCTGTGAGACCCCCCTCCGCCCTATAAAGCGAGCAGGGTGGAAAAAGAAATCCCTGCTCGCTGTACAGAACTACTTGTGGGCAGTGACGAGACCGCTAGGCTGAGGGTACAGGAGGAATAGCAGCCAGCGGTCTTACAACAGGATAGCGCCGGGACAGTAACGTTTTTTTTTCAGCAAAGATCAGCAGGCTATTACAGGGGAACTACAGAGCTCAGAAGATGGATGGCATAGTTGGTGAAGGTGGGAGATCGCCAACAAGGACGTGGACAAAACGTTTTTTCACCGGAGTTCTGCTTTAAAATCATGTGCGCCTGTGAAATGGCGACGTACTTCAGTACCCCTATATTTTCTATCGGTGACGTTTCAAAAGCCCCCCCCCTATAGGTCATCAGTTCGTGTTGGGAGGAGGTCTGGTGCTGGAATTATTGCTCTTCTTCTGGCATGCATTGTGATATGTAACATGTGTATGGCAATCAACGTTTTCACGCATAGGCTCCCCCGACACAAGTAAGTGCGTATATGTGGAAGTGGGGGCCTCAAAAAAAATTTGGGGAGGGGGGTTATGTGCTTGGGTGTAACCTTTATTTTTTTGCTGGCCCATGCGCTGTGAAGAAACAGCCCGCGCCGTTTCTTCATGAGCGAGTGCCGTGACTGGTGCTCCAGAACGTGAGAGTGACGTCACGCGGCTCCGCCCAGTCACACAGCCGGAGTCCGTGCCCCCCCCCCCGGGAAGGAAGAGGGGTGAAGATGGATGCGGCCTCCAGCGGGGACTTCGTTTTGCAGGTAAGTGCCCATACTAGCCCATTATGTGGCACTTACCTGCAAAGGAAGCCTGGCGCTGTCCCTGCTGGAGGCCCGCATCCATCTTCAACTTGGCAGGGAACAAAAGAGGAAGTAAAATCCATCAAAGGTTTACTTCCTCTTTAAATGTGTTTGGTGCCCCCCCCCCCCAAAAAAAAGTAAACTTTATGTTTTTCAAGGCCATTATAGAGCTGGCACGACGGGAATTTCATTTTTAGTTTCTTACCGTATAAAAGGAACGCAATCCTCACCACTGGATTCATCATACATCTTCACTGTTCAAAGGCGGCTGAGAAAAAAAAAAAGTATAATAATAAAAGTACAATATACAAAAAAAAATAGGGGTAAATATTGTGTTTAATTCATTAACCTCTTGCTTACTGGGCATTTAAATTCCCTTCCTGCCCAAACCAATTTTCATCTTTCAGCGCTGTCACTCTTTGAATGACAATTGCGCGGTCATACAGCACTGTACAGAAATGACATTGTTATCATTTGTTCCTAATC
>NC_133326.1:700957522-700962522 GCF_042186555.1 Aquarana catesbeiana
TGATGGGCACTGATATGTGGCACTGATAAGGCGGCACTGATGTGCACTAATATGCGGCACTGATGGGTACTGATAAGGCGGCACTGATGGGCACGAATATGTGGCACTGATGGGTACTGATAAGGCGGCACTGATGGGCACTGTTGGGCACTGAGAGGTGGCACAGTTGGGTGGCACTGATGGGCGGCACTGAAGGGCATTGGTAGGTGGCACTGAAGGGTGGTGCTGATAGCTGGCACTGATGGGTGGCAGTAATGGGCACTGGTAGGTGAGAATGATAGGCAGCACTGCTAGATGGCACTGACTGGCATCACTGGTGGGCATTAATAGGTGGCACTCTTGGGCATTGATAGGTGGCACTGATTTTCACTGGTGCTGGGCACTGGGGGGGGACTGCCTGGGGGAGGAGACCGATTGTTGTTCCTAAGCAGTAGGAACCACAGATCGCTCTCCTCACCCCTGACAGAATGGAGATCTGTCTGTTTACATTGAGAGATCTCCGTTCCCTCCTTCTCAGGAGCGATGGCGGGCAGCCGACGGCCATCGCCGATCTGTCTGTTCTCCCCTCAGAGAACTGGAAACTGTGTGTTTACACCATACAGATCCCGGTTCTCCGTGTGCCCCGAGCGATCGCGGGAGCCCGGCGGTGATCGAGACCGCCAGGCACTCGCATCGGCTCGGGGGGGGGGGGGGTTGGGCGAGCGGGCCCCCTAGTGGCCACGGGGGGGGGGGGGCTGAAGACACATTACATAACTTTGTTTCGCCCAACCGTGCCATTCTGCCGCAGTGCAACTGCGGCGGCTGGTCGGCAAGTGGTCAATCACTTCTGGGTTTTTTTTTTTTTTATTTAGTCTCTGTCGGTAAATTTTGTAATTAAGTAATTTTTCTCCTTCACTGATGTGCGCTGATGAGGCGGCACTGAAGGGTACCGATATGCTGAACTGGTGGGCATTGATGAGGAGGCACTAATATGCCGCACTTATGGGCACTGACAGGTGGGCACTGATGGGCACTAATAGGTGGCACTGATAGGTGCCACTGGTGGGCACTAATAGGCGGCACTGGTGGGCACGGATAGGCGGGTACTGATGGGTGGCACTGATGGGCGACACTGAAGGGCATTGATGGACAGCAGTGATGCGCAATGATGGGCAGCACTGATAGGCGGGACTGATAGCCAGCACTGACTGGCATCCCTAATAGGCACTGATTGGTGGCACTTATGGGCAGTGGTGGGCACTGATTGCTGCCACTGATTTGTGGCACTGGTGTGGCTATTGTAATCAGGGCACTGGTGACATGTATAGATGTCTCCTGTGAGGAGATGCCGCTGATCAGCTCTCCTCGCCACACTCTGTCAGTGTGAGGCGAGGAGCGCCGATTACCGGGATCTCCGTGTTTACATGTGACCGGCTGTGATTGGACACAGCCGATCACATGTTTAAAGAGCGGCGGGCGTGCGAGAGCGGCCGTTCTGGGGAGCCGTCAACTAGATAATGGCCCGCGATCCGGAAATCGGACGAAAAATACCGCGATCGTACGATAATCAGATCTTTAGTACAGAGCTTTTGAGAGCCAATCAGTTCATCCGATATAATTAGATTGGACAAGCACGAAAGTTTTCCTCGTACAATACCAGATCGTACGATTTTCGTTTAGTCAGTACAGCTGTCATCTAAAAATACAATACAAATACACCACAACACATGACATCACTTCCCATTTTTTTCTCTGTTGTACGAGAATTTTCCTGACTTTAGTAACCTCTTCAATCTCTACTTGCGACTAGTATGCAAAAAAAAAAGAAAGTTGGAGGATCTGTCGTCTGATATTCGGATCGTGTGTTCGGGAGCCATAAGAGCGATGGGAGGAAGTGACACTTTGACGTCGCTTCCGCCCTGCAACGATACGGAGACGGGTGGGGGGTGGGGAGGGCCCATCTTCCCCTCACTCAGCTCCATACCTAACAGGAAATCGGACCCGATCCACTCCGCCTCAGCCGGCGGCTCCAATAAGCAGAGGTGGGGCCATAGTTGCCAACATTGGGAAAAAAAAATTCGGGACACTTTTTTTGGCTGTAGGCAGAGTCAGGCTATAATTAGGGGGCGGGGCATGCGATAGTAGGCGGAGCATAGGAAAAAGGAAAAATGCGGCGCGCAAAGCGCGCCGCGCAAAAAAATGGGCGTGGTTTACGTGAAATAGTGGGCGTGGCTTACATGGGCGTGGCTAAATGGGGTGTGGTTAGAGTCTGAGATGAATGAGGGATGCAGAGGGAAAGGAGGGTAGAGGGATGGAGGGACAGCAGACCCAGATCCTACACCATAATAGCAATGTGTATTCCAGAGTTTAATAATCAGCAGATAAAGATACTCCAAACACCTGGTGTTAGCACTTCAATCATCCCGGCACCATGGTTGTTATAATGTCAGGATGATTGAAGCGCATTATTACTATTATTACATTGTAATATAAATAATGAAATCATTCAACTCACCATAATGCAGAATCAGTGGGACCCCTGAGCGTGTCACCTGCCACGTCACCTGCCACCAGATGCCATCAGGTTCCCCCAGCAGAGTCTGTCCTTACATAAGGTGCCCCCAGCAGAGGGGGGAGAAGTGGGTGCAGGTATGTTGGTGACACAGGGGGGAGAGGGGGGTGCAGGTATGGTGGTGACACAGGGGGGAGAGGGGGGTGCAGGTATGGTGGTGACACAGGGGGGTGCAGGTATGGTGGTGACACAGGGGGGTGCAGGTATGGTGGTGACACAGGGGGGGAGAGGGGGGTGCAGGTATGGTGGTGACACAGGGGGGGAGAGGGGGGTGCAGGTATGGTGGTGACACAGGGGGGGAGAGGGGGGTGCAGGTATGGTGGTGACACGGGGGGGGAGAGGGGGGTGCAGGTATGGTGGTGACACGGGGGGGGGGGGGGGAGAGGGGGGTGCAGGTATGGTGGTGACACGGGGGGGGGGAGAGGGGGGTGCAGGTATGGTGGTGACACGGGGGGGGAGAGAGGGGGGTGCAGGTATGGTGGTGACACAGGGGGGGAGAGGGGGGTGCAGGTATGGTGGTGACACAGGGGGGAGGGGGATGCAGGTATGTTGGTGACACAGGGGGAGAGGGGTGCAGGTATGGTGGTGACACAGGGGGGAGAGGGGTGCAGGTATGGTGGTGACACAGGGGGGGGGGAGAGGGGGGTGCAGGTATGGTGGTGACACAGGGGGGGAGAGGGGGGTGCAGGTATGGTGGTGACACAGGGGGGGAGAGGGGGGTGCAGGTATGGTGGTGACACAGGGGGGAGAGGGCGGGGCAGGTATGGTGGTGACACAGGGGGGAGGGGGGTGCAGGTATGGTGGTGACACAGGGGGGAGAGGGCGGGGTGCAGGTATGGTGGTGACACAGGGGGGAGAGGGCGGGGTGCAGGTATGGTGGTGACACAGGGGGGAGAGGGCGGGGCAGGTATGGTGGTGACACAGGGGGGAGAGGGGGGTGCAGGTATGGTGGTGACACAGGGGGGAGGGGGGTGCAGGTATGTTGGTGACACAGGGGGGAGAGGGGGGTGCAGGTATGTTGGTGACACAGGGGGGAGAGGGGGGTGCAGGTATGTTGGTGACACAGGGGGGAGAGGGGGGTGCAGGTATGGTGGTGACACAGGGGGGAGGGGGATGCAGGTATGTTGGTGACACAGGGGGAGAGGGGTGCAGGTATGGTGGTGACACAGGGGGGAGAGGGGTGCAGGTATGGTGGTGACACAGGGGGGGGGGAGAGGGGGGTGCAGGTATGGTGGTGACACAGGGGGGGAGAGGGGGGTGCAGGTATGGTGGTGACACAGGGGGGGAGAGGGGGGTGCAGGTATGGTGGTGACACAGGGGGGAGAGGGCGGGGTGCAGGTATGGTGGTGACACAGGGGGGAGAGGGCGGGGCAGGTATGGTGGTGACACAGGGGGGAGGGGGGTGCAGGTATGGTGGTGACACAGGGGGGAGAGGGCGGGGTGCAGGTATGGTGGTGACACAGGGGGGAGAGGGCGGGGTGCAGGTATGGTGGTGACACAGGGGGGAGAGGGCGGGGCAGGTATGGTGGTGACACAGGGGGGAGAGGGGGGTGCAGGTATGGTGGTGACACAGGGGGGAGGGGGGTGCAGGTATGTTGGTGACACAGGGGGGAGAGGGGGGTGCAGGTATGTTGGTGACACAGGGGGGAGAGGGGTGCAGGTATGGTGGTGACACAGGGGGGAGAGGGCGGGGCAGGTATGGTGGTGACACAGGGGGGAGAGGGGGGTGCAGGTATGGTGGTGACACAGGGGGGAGGGGGGTGCAGGTATGTTGGTGACACAGGGGGGAGAGGGGGGTGCAGGTATGTTGGTGACACAGGGGGGAGAGGGGTGCAGGTATGGTGGTGACACAGGGGGGAGAGGGCGGGGTGCAGGTATGGTGGTGACACAGGGGGGAGAGGGGGGTGCAGGTATGTTGGTGACACAGGGGGGAGGG
Organism: Aquarana catesbeiana; assembly: GCF_042186555.1. Taxonomy (NCBI): domain Eukaryota; kingdom Metazoa; phylum Chordata; class Amphibia; order Anura; family Ranidae; genus Aquarana; species Aquarana catesbeiana. The sequence continues at coordinate 700,962,010 of NC_133326.1, forward strand.
GGGGAATCAGGTATGGTGGTGACACAGGGGGGAGGGGGGTGCAGGTATGTTGGTGACACAGGGGGGAGAGGGGGGTGCAGGTATGTTGGTGACACAGGGGGGAGAGGGGTGCAGGTATGGTGGTGACACAGGGGGGAGGGGGGTGCAGGTATGTTGGTGACACAGGGGGGAGGGGGAATCAGGTATGGTGGTGACACAGGGGGGAGGGGGGTGCAGGTATGTTGGTGACACAGGGGGGAGAGGGGGGTGCAGGTATGTTGGTGACACAGGGGGGAGAGGGGTGCAGGTATGGTGGTGACACAGGGGGGAGGGGGGTGCAGGTATGTTGGTGACACAGGGGGGAGAGGGGTGCAGGTATGGTGGTGACACAGGGGGGAGAGGGGTGCAGGTATGGTGGTGACACAGGGGGGGGGGGAGAGGGGGGTGCAGGTATGGTGGTGACACAGGGGGGAGAGGGGTGCAGGTATGGTGGTGACATGGTGTGCAAGAGGGGAGCCAGGACCATCAATGTCC